>NW_027106576.1:59164-76564 GCF_000696795.3 Halyomorpha halys
AAATGTGACTCATGAGTTGTACATTCAGGAAAAATATGCATCAATTCTAATAAATGTATACTTTATTTAATAAATAGAATTAGAGGAAATTCGTGTTTCCAACGATACCAAAACTTTTTGTATTTAACCCTAAAGACCACGAGAAATAGTTCCTAGCTTGTTGATCTAGGAGAGTTCGCGATCAAAATGTTTTTTTTTGTTGGACATTTTTATCTAAGAGATTTTTAGGATGCTGGAATAAAATTTGATATTTTAATTTTTCCTAACCTACTTTAATTTGGTATTTTATTTAATCTTTTCTACATTTTTTTTATTTAATCTTTTCTACATTTTTTTATTTAATCTTTTCTACATTTTTTTTATTTAATCTTTTCAACCTTTTTGTTTATTTAATCTTTTCTAATTTTTTCTACATTTGTTTTGTTTTCTTAAAAAAAAATTAAACAGCTTCATCTATTCATTTAATATCACATGTCAACAGAAAGAAACAATTGAAATTTTTCTCACTTGTCGGGGCTTGAAATAGTTTGTACATTTCCCTTGATAAAATTAAATCGTTCATATTATATAGTTATATAGTATACCTCTATATACTTTGACTGAATTTAGAAGTTTTTTTAACGTTGCAAGGGCAAGTTTATTTCTCTTTCTGTTGGTAACAATATAATATATATTTGTTAGATTTGGACCAAATGAAAAATCACTCAAATGTATTGAAACAATTATAATTATACTGAATTATATCTCAAATTCAAATTCACCAAGTATATAGTATATGATCTTCGTTGTATTTTAACGCCCTTTTTGATACCCTCAAAATTTAAAACTGATTATTTGATATTTTAATTACAAAACTGCAATTAAATATCATGAATTTATGCAAAATCTGTACCTAAAGACAATAAATACGTTAAACAGGCAAATTATTATCTTGATTTTAAATCTTTGTCATGTATCTACATTTAAAATATAACTATCGATACTCATATGTTAAAATGTTTATACTTTTATCACAATTATATTTTATTACAATGGAAGCTATTATATAATAAAAAATAATTCCATGTATTTATTTTTATCCTTATCTGATGAATGTTTCATTAAATTAGAGTAGTGTGGATTTATTTATTTATTGAAATTTACAACTGTATAACATAAATGTGGTGTTGGTTAAGTTACAATGGCATGGTACAGATTTTTGAAGAAACTGGAAGGAAATTTCTGGAGTAGAAAGTCCTGGGACCATCTTCTTTTCAGGCGCCTAAATGGATTATCAGGAATTGAATAGGAAACTAGGTTATATACTAGAATGATGATTTAATTTGTGACAAGGTAAAGAGCATTAAAGATTTTGGATTGTAAGGATTGAATGAGCCCTTTAAAGCCGCATATATGCGTGCAATGAGCGTCGACATAGAGCTTCGGCCGCATTTATGTGATTTGTGATAAGAGTTAGGTAATCGAAACTACATATTATTATTATTGGCGCGACAGACAAAAGAGGTCCAAGGCATCGCGCGATGTATGTAGTAAATACATCACCCCTCTCATGGCGAGGTTTTCATAGGGTGAGTTCGTCATAGTCTTTATAGTTTTATTTTCCAGAATGATAATTCTGTTATATATGTTTTTATAATGTTTCTCGACTAATAAGTATATGGTTTTATAAATAATAATTATATGTCTAACTACATCATGTTATACACAACCTGCTATAATCAATCTCGTTATGTAAGCACCCTATTAACCCATAAGTTTTTCTTAGAAACTTCTACATCTGAAATCTTACCCGGTAGCATCTCAGTCAACTTTTCTTATGTGTTCTTATATTTCTTCTGGTAGAGTTCTAGTTTTATTCGAATGAGGCTGTTTACTTTGAGCTTTAATATACAAAAACGAAGTATTAAAATGTTGTCAAAAAAAAAAAAAAAAAAAATACTCATATATGTACATAACGGTAACATTTAAAAACAATAATTTAAAAAAAAAAGTTTTTATCTGCACCAATAGCATGTCATAAAAGAAGATGGTAAATTTTTAAAAATTATAAATAAAAAAAAAAGAAGAAGAAGCAATTCAATAAACAAGGAAAATATATAAAGCGGCCAAAACACCCCCTCCCCGCAAGGTCCACTATCCCCTCCGTCTTTAGCTTTTAAAGAGATAGAGAAATTCGATTGTTTAGTGGAGCCTCAAAGCTCAACTTTGCAAGTCCAGATAGACCTAATAAGGTTATGTAGATGGGTCTTTTGTAATTAATAGGAAGTTCAGTGTGTTTGTATTGTGATAGTTATATGTATTTTCAGTCTTGTACGGGGATTCCAAGAGTTAGTCGTCTGTCCTAATGTAATCCTAGAGTGCGGATCTGTTCGACAGAGAGTATTATCGAAGGATGCTGTAAGAGAGGACGTCATAAGATCACGACGAAGGGTGATGGTTATTTGATGGGATTTATAGGAAGTCATTTATATTTTCCAATTCGGACACCAATCTCCTAGGATTGTGATGTGGGATTGGAGATTTCGGGATACAATTTATGCGTCATTTTTCACTAATAGCACACATGCATTATAGGAATAATGAAGGATTAAAAAATATATAAATCAGTAAATAAAAGATGAGAAATCTTCCTTTGTTGGTCCCAACTGCTGCAGACTGAGTACTATGATAAATTTCTATCACTTTTTACTGGAAATACGAACGCCTGCCTCTTTATATAAGTCGCAAACAAATTTTATATATCAACGAAATTTTATTTCGCCCAAAATCTTGTATTTTTCCCCACTATTTTTTTTTTAAATAATTCAATTTTAACCCAGACTTTATACTGCATATAAAACAGGAAATATAATATAACGTGTAATAAATAAGAAATACTAGGTTGTCATATAAAATTTTATTGCAATCGATCTAAAGTAGCTGATGATCAGATTTTTAGTCTATGTTCAGAATATTTCGTTTTTTTATTTATTTATTTTTGGTAGGAAGTTCAAAAAGTTATTCTGTGGGACCGGCGTGAGATAAAAGTCTCTTCCCCCAGCCCAGATTCGACCCCCCCCCTCCCGCCGTTACAGCTCCGAGATTGGCAAGACCAACATCTAAACTCCCTCACCTAAAAACGGCTCAATACTTTCGATCTGAACAATTTTAAATCTGAAACTTCATCATTAAAGTGTTCTACTTCACTTCTCAACCAGGTGTTTTAAAACGAATTCTAAAATAAATTATCACTAAAGAAAAATATAAGAAACTGGCATTCATATACTCAAAATTTATATTTTTGTTTAACCAGTCTTATTAATACAAAAGACACAATGAACAACACTAAACTAAATATTTAAAATAAAAAAAAAAATTGACTGACTAACTTTAAGCAAACAGCTCATTTCACCATATGAAATAAGAATAAAAAACATACCTACCTTTCTCTATTTCACTTTTAGTCAGTTAGCAAGTACAAACATTGTGTGAGTTATTCCTAATTATTATAACACTTATTAAGTATTTACAAAACTATGTACTAAAACAATTGTAATGTTTCTATTTATTAATCTTAATTTGTTTTAGTGTTTAATAATTTATAAAGAACATTCTTTCTTTAAAAATACTGTTTTTGAAATAAACGGTGAAAAAATAATTTCTTTGCTTTACTATGCGAAAATTCATCAAATATAACATTAATATATGAATATATCATCAATATATCATCAAATATATCATCAATATATCAATCATGCTTATGTATGTCTAAAGCACATTTATTATTTTTACAGGGAGTTAGAGTTGGACCGACTTCCTAAAGAACCATGTCCACCTGGTCAGAGAAGATCAAGACTAGTTTGTAGGGATTATTATGAATAAGTAAGTATGTGCGATTAAAAATTTTTTTTTCATTAAAATATATCTTTGTATCATGGTAAATTTAATGATACATTATTCAGATCATTTTGATAGGAATAGCATAATTTATTTGTTTGTACTACACCTTCTAGTAATGTAAATGTTTCTATAGTTATTTCATGAGTGAAAGTATGGTTACTAAAGTCTATGTATTTTAATTAAATCTATTTTAATTTTTACAATATTTGGTTTAAAATATGAGGGACTTGGTCGTAAAACATGGTGACTGAAAAAATGAAAACCTTTCTGGACCGCTTAAGACCCATGAAGAGTCTGAGAATTGGTAATTTGTAAGGAAGTAATGATTCTAGACCTAGGTTTGATTCTAGACTAGGGTTGTGCTAGGAGTTGATTTTTCATGCTCAACCGATATATTTTTACCCAGACAAGGGTTTCCACTTTATGAGGCTGGGTGAACCCAGAAATTAAAACAAATCCACAAATTTAACTGATGGCTACAATAAATAATTATTTACTACAAGATTTGAACCGGGGTCCTTGGAATTGGTAGCACAGTGCAAATGAATGACCCGAATCCCTCTGTCAATATTAAAATTTCTGTTTGTAACATTGTTTTAAATTTAGCCAGAAGTCAGTTACCTTAGTATAACACAATCATTATCCTTTTAAAAATACAAAATTTCTGTAAAGTCTTTCATAAATGAATGAAATCAGTCTTAAAGAATTCTATAAAGCCAAAAATGTCAATTCTCAATAAATATCTGATACTTAGTTTTAGGACCAAGTGCCTTAGATATTTATTAGATATAATTATAAACCAATTAATGAAAATAATATTGTTTTTATTGTTTCAGACCAAGAAAAAGGAAGATCATAAAATTTCTCAAAACTATCCTGTATATATAGATCTAGTTAAGTCAAAAATAACTTATAGTTTATGATATTTTTAGAATCATCATTGTACAATTTTCTACACTTAAGATTCTATTGTGTAATATCTGTATTCTTGATATAAAAGATTGGTTGCTTTGTTTTGTATATTATGTGTAAGAAACTACAAAAATGTTATATACGTTACATCTAACAATACATGTAATTAAACCTTAATTTCTAGTTCTTATTTTCACATGATGATCATTCCTTACATATTATTTGAAATTTTTAGTTTTAAATAATTTACTTTTTATTTAAAATATTTGTTATTAACTGGAAGACAATAATATTGATTTAAAATAATATCGAATCTATTGTTTCTAAAGGTTTGTCCACACATTGAATTTATGGTAATATATATTATATAATACAGAATATAAAATATTTATTTATATATTTTGAATCCAATGTAAATTAGGATTTTTTTTAATTTAAAGAAATAAAAAAACATTATTAATTTTTTTTATTAAAGTTCTACAATCTACTCCTCTCAAAGGTGATAAGTATTAGGGATTTAAGTACTCAAACGATTTCTATTTTATCTTGCAACTATACTGTCATCAATGAATAAAATTATGGATAAATAAAAATTCTGATAACCATTCTCCAACAATTTTAGGTTAGTAACACTTACACATCCTACTTATAAGTAGTTACTCACCTAAAATCGATAATACAGTAGTATCAATTTAAAATAATATCAAATGTATTGTTTTTAAAGCTTTGTTCATATTTTGAATTTTTGTCAGTTTAATTCAGCTTTATGCTTACAAATTAGCTTTGAGAGAGATTTACTAATATAAAACAACATAAGAAAAAACAACTTTAAATTTGTTTATTAAAGTTATACAATCTGCAACAATCATGGGCAATAAATATTATGACTGTAAGTACTTAACCATACTATTTATACATATTAGATAAAAAAGTAAATTAAAAGTAATAATAAAACACAATAAAATATTCAGGTAGGTAACATAACAAGATTTCTACTAAATTAGGGTGCTTAAGTTGAACTCAAAGTCATTTGGAGTTAGTGAATAATTAATGTAAGAAAAGACTGACCTTCTTGGTGTGGCTAGTAATAATAATAATAATGCCTAAATATCTAGGCATATATTGTTTTTCTCTAAAAAACGAAAAAAAAACAAAAAACAATTATAAGTCAGTAAAGAAAAAAATATGATAACATAAAAACATTATGAAAAGAATCTCAGAAAATAACAAATGCTACAGAAAGAAAATAAATATAATACAGAAAATGTAAAAATATATATATATATATATTTTATTGTGTTTTATTATATATACGTATTAAAATCGAAATGTAGATATTAAAAACAATTGAAAATAAAAATAACAAGATTTGTGGCTATATAAATGATATAGGTAATGCAATGAGAAAAAAATGAAAATGTATAAGTAAAATTAAAAAATAAAGAAGTGATATCAAAAGTTATATAATTCAAAAGCGAGTAAGTTTTGAACTTGAAATAAATAAAACGTGATGAGCAAAAATAAATAACTTACAAAAGGAAAAGTTAAAGTGGCGGTGCCTCGGCCAGGGAGCGTGAGTGCCTGCCTCTCTGGCAGCTTTGTCTGCGAGCTCGTTACCAACAATGCCAATGTGGCTTGGAGCCCATATGAAAATAATGGATTTACCTTGCTGTGACAATTTTTGAAGAAAAGATTGAATTCTTATGATGAGTGGATGTTCGGGGTACGTGTTTCTCAAACTTTTTAGAGAGCTCAACGAATCTGAGATTATTACTATGGTCTTCTGAATTATTGAAAAGAAAAAATGGAGGGCTGATGCTATCGCGTGGAGTTCGGCGGTGTATACTGAGCATAACTTATGTAATTTAAACTTGTGGGTTGAATCGTGAGTGACGAAAGAGGAAGCGGTCGAGCTTTCGGATTTGGAACCATCAGTGTATATTAAAAAATAATCCGGTATATTTTCTAGAAGACGCGATAAAACCGTTCTTTATACTTGACAGATGCGGTCTTATTTTTGTGCATAAGTGACAGATGTAGCATTGTTACTGGTTGTTTTAGAGTCCAAGGTGGGTTCTGAATTTCAGGCTTCATTATCGGAATCGTTTTAAGTGTAGAGATAGCCAAAGTGATTCTTTCTGCCAGAGGGAGTGTTGGGTTTTGTTTCTTCTTTTTTTTTTCCACAATATTATGGTAGATATTTCGTTTTTATTTTTCAGCCTGGATGAAGGCCTGAAATTTAGGTCGAAACGCCAGCAAAAATAAAATTTTTACTTATTTGTAAAATAATAATTTTTACTATATTGTCTAGGTTAAGTGTTTAAATACATTAAATTGTTCTATTCCTTACCCTTGTAGCGTAAATGGTCCTGTAGTAGGCAAATAAATTTATTTTAGTAGAAGCAAGAAAGTAGAAAAAAAAAGATTAGGTTTTAGAACAACCAAGAAGTTTTGCCTTCATTTTAAATGTTCACTTGTAATGAGTTGCTTTTAAAAAGATCTTCGCAGTCTACGATCTTCGAATGATTATATGAACCGTTAACAGAAAATTCACATCCTGGACGTGGTATCCAGCTTAAAAAGATGAGAAATGAATTTTTCTAGTGTATTAATTTTTTTTTTCTTTTAAATACTTGGTACTTGATGTAGAAATAATTATAATATGAAGTTTTGTCTTTATTCTAAATTTTCATGCCTAGTGCTGTTACAAAAACACATGAGAGTAAGATAAATCTTCATTGATAAGTATTTTTCAAAAATATATTATTAATATACTGCCCAATATTTCTTTTTTTTGGTATGACACACCGACGTTTCGCAGTTCTCCATCTTCAGGGTTCATTCCTTTGTCCTCTGTTTCAACATTCATATTTTGTCGCATTATTAAAACTATTTCGTAAATAACGTTTCCACCTCACAATCTCAACTATGAATGTCGAAAGATCAATCTTAATGTAGTTTGTGAAGTGGCCCCTTCATTTCATAAAGAGATCTTTAAAAAGTGACGAAATTAAATCAAGACAATGTATCAATAATCTTGTATCTTTAATATAAAAAAAATTGAACAAAAGACTAAACCCTGAAAAGAAAAGTGAATACTTCCAAATTGGTTATGTGTAAATAGAAATGAGGAGAAAATGGTAGGGAGTGTGATCAGTAAAAATACACAAATAAATGAAACTTCTTTATTTGTGCCGACGTTTCGACCTGAATTTCAGGCCTTCATCAGGGTTGAAATAACAAAACGAGATAAAACCTAAATTTAGAGACAAAAACTTGAAAGAAAAAAGTGATAAACAAAAAAAAAATTGTTATGAATATTTTCATAACAATAAATTAGGAAGATTGAAACTAATATATGATAAGATATAATATTGTAGAGGTAAGAATAATACAAAATAAATACTTTCTCACTTTTAAAGAAATCTTCGTTTGAGTCGTCTATCTGTCTTTTTAAAACATTTATTTTTTTTCCACTCTCACATATCTCTTTTTCCTCGTTCCTACCTCACTTTTCTGGAAACTATATTTTATTTTAGCTTATTAATGTTTACTCATAGATATTAATGTAAAGCTTTTATCTATAGTAACATATATTCCGTTTTCTTTATTTCCCATTTATACATTTTTTTCTTTCAATTTATGAAATATTTTTAATTTTTTTTTTTTACCTCAGGGTAGTATCCTTTGTCCTTTACACAGTTTTCACAGCTGACATTCCAATCCATCCTAACACTATATCTCACTATGTATGCCGACGACACATGCCTATTGTCAGTGAACAATGATCCTTACATTGTATCTCAAACCCTCCAATCCCACATCATAACCCTTAAAGAATGGTGTCAAAACTGGAGGATTAAAGTTAATTCCAATAAATTCCACCAAATCACATTTACCCTTCGTCGTAAACCCATGACTTCTTGCCCAACATTATCCTTTAATAATACCCCACTTATTCCTGCCGAACAGATCCGTTACTTAGGACTACATCTGGACAAACGATTGACATGGAAATCCATTGGATTGACAAACGAATCCTCATACAAGACTAAAAAGACAAGAAACTGTTCGTCGATTCTGACTATTACAGCATTTACTAGATAAACGGTCTAAATTGCCAATTCATTACAAAATAGTGATCTACATGACTATTATAAGGCCTATCTGGACATACGGAGTCGAGCTTTGGGGCTCCACTAAACCATCAAATACTTCCCGAATCCAATCCTTACAGTCCAAAATCCTTAATGCTTCTTACTTTGTCACAAATCAAGTCATCCACCTGGACCTCAATGTTCCTTATGTTGCCGATTTGCCCAGAACCAGATACCAATCCTTCCATGATAAACTTCCCAACCACCCAAGTCCACTTGTTTCTAACCTGGCTTCTACTTTATTACCTAATAATCCTCCTTGGCGTCTGAAAAGAAGATGGCCTCGAGATCTTCTCCTCTAGAAATGTTATTGGAGTTCTATCAATGGGTAGATTCTCCGCATGTTTGTATCATCTCACCTACAGCAAATTTACTTGTTGTATATATTTTTATACAGTTGTAAATAACAATAAATAAATTATTAAAAAATATTTTTTTTCATTTATTTTAGATGTTTCTAAATGTTTCATTATGTTTATTCTATTACCGATAATTTAATTATCTTCCCCACCTTTGATTATGTTCATTTCTATATTTACTTGATCAATGTATTTTTATTTTATCACTTATGTTGTGTAATTCTTACCTCTACAATATCATCTTTTATCTTCTATTTGGATCAAAGAGGGAAGTTTCATCCTGCCTTCGTCCCTTCGCCTGAGTGGGGTATAGTTAATTCACTTATTGTGAATTGCGGAACTCAGTCATAAAATAATGCTCTTGAGACGCATTTCACTCTTGTCTTAGGGACCAAGATGGCTACCAAAGCCCACTGCCTCATAATTATCTGCCACTAGATACCAACTTAAATTGATCATTTAGAATCTTGAAATTCTATTCAAATGTGAGGGAGGGGCATATTCCTCAAACTTAGGTAGTTGTTGATTGATCCAAATAGAAGATAAAAAATATTATTGAAGAGGTAAGAATTACACAGCCTATGTGATAAATAAAAAATACAGAGATCAAATAAATATGTAAATAAACATAATAAAAGGTGCGGATGAAAATTTAAGTGATGAGTAATAGAATAAACATAATAAAACATGTAAGTAATAAATAAAAATAATAAGTAATGTTTAAAAATAATAAAAAAAAATCTAAAAGAACATGATGATATAGCATAATAGCACGGGAAGAGAATACTATCGAAGAACAAGTCTTCAAGCAAAGATCAACCATCAAGTAACCTAACATCCCATAACATCCATTATTTAATGTGTCCCAATGTAATATCATGTAAACCATAATCAAATTTAATTAAACTAACCCTATTGTACAACATTTTGGCCAAACCCCACATAACCATGTCTATAAATTAAATTAAGAATAGAAGCTTTCTCCCTATATCTCCATTTTTCATTTATTTAAAACTCATCAAATACAGTCAACTCCATTTATGCAAACCAGCGATACCAGGATATTCCAATTAATTTGGGTAATATCCCCCAACTTTTACTCCTGGGAATATTTAAATTACACAATATACTTAATTTATTGTTATGTATATTTACTAGTTTGGTTATTATTATTTTCTTTATATTTTTGCATTTGAATTACGTTTGCTATCGCGTTTTGTTTTTCACTCCTGATGCACTTTTCCGCACATCTTCTGCTCATATTAAATATAAATATAAATGTGCTTTGATTGAGTATTGGTACATCAGAAAAAATGTTTTGGTTATTTTTTTAAGAGGACGTGTTCCAAAGATTTCAACGTATACAGGGGTACGTATACAACTTTCTCTACTACGATCACTCTATGAAATATCTCAAAGCTTAAGGGTCGTAAAAAAGTTATGACAGTCTAAGGTACAATCTATAGCACACATTAAATATAATTTTGTTTTATCCTTATTCAAACAAAGCAACGACATGTCAGGTCTTTTCAGTTTAAAATGTTATGATAATTTATTTCTGATAAACTTAAAGGGAAATATTCTTTGAAAGATATCTGCTAACCTAAAACACCTATTAAAAAGAAAACTATGAGCTAACTGACTTCGCAATTACAAAAATGGCTTGGAAATGGTTGTAAAAGAACCTACGATTTTTGCATGTATTTTAAATGCTTAGAGTACATTGTTACTGTTAGTTGGGTTTCAGATGCATGTATAAGATGATAAAGATAATAAGTTTTTAATACAATTATTTTATATTTAGTAGTTCTTGACAAATATATATAAATATATGTGTGTGTATTACATTTATTATATTTAAACATAATTAAATCTTAATTGCCAAAAACAATTTATGATCTGTCATCAAAACTCCATAAACATGCAGTGATACGGTTAACACATGATAAAGTTGTAGTTACCGGTGTGATAAACTATTAATCGGAATGCACATCCACGATCAGAGATGATATAAACGGATTGACAGTCTGAATTATGAAATGATCGTATCATGTTATGATGTCGCTAAATGTTAGCGAGTCGAAAGAGAAATGAGTGTATCGTTATCTCAAAGAGTGACCCCTAACTATCTCATTCTAATTGTCAGTCCGCTTTGGCTCAGTGCAGCATGATGTTCTTCTGGCTGTGTTGTTTTTTCTTTATCTTGGCCCCTACATCTTCGGTTCCTGCCTCTGCGGTCCTTACCTCTTCTCCGCAGGAAGAAATAATCGACAAATCAATGGTAGACATTGGCAACAAGTCAATGATAATACTTCCATCACTCTCAGCAGAGAAAATAAAAAGCTGTCCAGAAGGTTATAGAATCGCCAAATGCTCGCACACTCTTTGCTGCAGGAAAATCAGCACTTTCATTGATACAGGTGGGCCACACTGTTAGATTTTGTACCTTCGTACTTATCAAATAATTGATACTCACGAACAATTTTTATGTTTTTAGCATTTATTGCGATTTTATTTTTTAGAAACTATTTTGTAACCATAAAAAATTAAATTGTAATTAATATTATCTTATCAATGTTGATAAAAAATATTGGGATATTTAAAAATGGCGTTTGTCGTCGGATTTTTATATAAACAATAAACGAGGGATAAACAGATTTTTTTTATAATTCTCAAATCTTATTTTATTTTATTTATTGATAAATTTTATACTCTGCCACAAACACTCTTCAATATTTACATTGTCACTTCTGTCACCCATGGCATAGACTTGGGGGACTCCAAAAAGCAACGGCACCCAATTAGTAGATGAAGTTTTATACTTGAATGGTTGATTAATAGAGTGTGTGAATTTTTTTAATTTGTCTCTTCCATTTTTCACATTATAATTAGCTGTCTCTGAAATTATTTAAGTGTTATTTACCCTGTGTTTTTTCCTGTCAAATGATACAAACTTGAGAATTGTCTTATGTGAAAGGAAGCTCAGTCGAGTATTTTCAATCTAGCATACGAATGAGAAGGGTTATCAACAAATAATCAACCAATTTTAACCATAGTGGGGAGGGAGGGTTACTTTTTCATTTCGTGGGAACACCACGATATAAATTACTGTTTTTATCACAGCTATTTTTCTAAAGTAAAAGAAAGGAAAACTGATTTGGAAACTAAAATGGTTGTAGTAACGTTGAGTTCGGGTAACTACTGAAAATTTTAATGTTTAGCCGAACAATCATTAGGCAAAAATCGTCTAGTTTTTTATTACTATGAAAAGCCGTACTTCTAAAAATTACATATTACAATCAATGCTTTTACAATAAATATTATAAATATTAATATACGGCGTTTGATTGTCGCTAATAGTTCCCGTGTTAGTCGGTAGGTTGTTCCATACCAATCCATAGCGGTTTCGGCGGCTATAATAGTTATAGTCTAGACTAGCAGGTAGTGTGTCGCTAAAATATCTTTTTTATAACTCTCTCAGTTTACTCTATTCAGATTCCAACTGTGAAACGAGAGTTTTTTTCATAATTTTCGACTTATTGGAATTAGAATTTTATAACCAGTCCCACCAGGGCCCTGTTTCATAATAAAGTACAAACTAATACTATTAGTATTGTAAATTTATCTTAATTCAATTACACAGACTTGTACAATAGTAACTTGTACTTTAGTATTGTTTAATTCCTGTAGTATCACTAATAGTCATCCCTGTCATGAAAAAAATAAGTATTAGTATTATTACCACACTAGTTTCTTCACTAGTATTATGAACTAATACTATTAGCTTTCATTATGAAACAGGGCCCAGGAGGTAAAATGAGATTGTTTAATTTTTGTTGTAAGAGATACATAAATGTCAGGCTGCCTGTTTACCTTAATAGGAGAGAAAATTCAGTGGCTTCTCCTCATTATCTTGCTACTTGACGTTCACGCGGCAATATTTTCATTTGATAGCTACTTATTTTAATGAAATGTTTTTCAGTTTAAACACGATATTCGAAAAGACCGACGACGTCAATATTATGTTTATCTAACGTACACTTCAGTTTATTAAGTATGTCAAAGCATTTCAAAAGTAATTTTGAGGTTGAAGTTGTCATGCCTTTTAAAAAGGTTGTTTGCATTACGGTCAGATACGGTAGTTACTCTATTCGTCATGTTCAATGGACCGTTATTTAGTGCGTTATCCTAGGGACATGTGTATCAAGGATACGGATTCGAGCAGCATTAGTAGGGTAGCACTGTGTTGTAATTCGAAGACTATCTTATCTACATACAATTTATTCATTTTATTTCCATTCATTTATGTTATTTAATGCTAACAGGTGATGGGAAGAATGATTTGATTGAACCCCTAAACCTTCAACGCCCCCCTGGTAACACGGTTGCAGACCATCAATCCTTGGGTCAATTTAGAAAGACCCACTTTAGAAAAGGTAAATATTTATATTCCTTTAGGCAAGAAATATCTTAAATCATCTCACACAAATATATACAATATACAAACACAAATATTAAATAAGTGGTAGCCAACTTTGACCAACACATTAGAAAAAATAATGAAAAGAGATTAAGAATATTATACGCCGGTTCGTATCTGGCCTGTGGCGTTGACTTTGTTCATTGACAGGTGGTCCCACAAAATGAAAAACTTTACCCCCAACCATGGTTAGGCAGTATAGGACTTCAATGGGAGTCTTGGCCAAAAAAAAAATAAAAATCTTTCAGAGAGTCATCAAATCAAAACAGACGACATAAAGTAATAATGACTGGGCTACGAATTGGACACACTCGACTTAACTAAGAATGCTTGCAGTTTTCAGGAGCATCTACACCAAACTGTAGCCAGTATAATGCACCACTGACTGTTAAACACAATCTGACAGACTAGAGGTACTTGATAGACTCTGGACTGCCAAATCGTTTCTTATCGAATATATCTTTTTTTATTTTTAATATAAATTCATATCGGTTGATATCCTTTAAATATAAAAAATGATAATATTAGCAATTTTTCAAAAATGAGCATATGTAGGCAAATATTATTATCGCTGTGGATTGCGTTATATAATGCAAAAAAAAAGTTGAAAAGTAATAATAATACAAAAAAATCATTCATTTAAAATTAGTAAAAACAAATATTTGAACGCATTCATTAGGAAGGTTACTTATATAGGATGTGGAACTAAAAACCGCGTTGGATTAAAAAAAAAATGTATCCAGAATATTCAGTAAAAATAAAAAAACCCTACTGCTCTCTGTTTAGTATCTATTAAAAAATAAAGAAATTACTAAAGACATTTTAAAACTAAATATTTTATTTCTGCATTAATTAAAATCGAACTGAAGCATTGGAACACTTATATTCCTGTGTGTACTGACAATCAGAAATATGGACACCAATACTGTCATTTAGAGGCAAGATGCGTTAAATGCAAAGATAACCACAATTTCTTAAAATGTTCAATTTAGCTAGGTATAAGAGATGTAAACAAATATCAAAACGTACAAAAATAGAATCAACGCATCTGCTGAGACAAGTACTCGCAAAATTGAGGAAAAGGTTTTAAGGTTGCAAATGTAAATGAAAGAAAAAAGAAAAGTGGATTGTAAAAGTTTTAAATTTAAGAAGGAATTATATAGAAAAAGTTATATGGGACAAAGGCAATTAGCCTGCATTTTTAAGATTTTAAAAAGGAAAATTACATCAAAATGAAGGTATCCTTCAGAATGACCTGAGGTTCGAAACGTTGAAAGGTTTGTAAAGAATAAAGTTAGGAAAAAAAGGATCAAATTTGTTTTTAAATAAACTAAACCACTCTCAAACAAGAATATATTAATAAAAATTAATCTAATATTAAACCATATTTACCTTAAATTATCACATATCTATCTTTGCTAGTAGCCTCTTTTTATACGAAAAGATCTTAATGTAAACAATATCCTACCTTCTGATTCTGATTCTTTCCAAACTAACTGCTCTTTATTCCGTATTACATTCCATGTATTTACCATGAAATATATTCTTCATCTATGGCTAAAGAACTAACAGAATTAAAAATTTTGAGCTGTAATGCTCACAGAATATCCTCTCGAAGGAATTAATTAGAAATTTAATTTCATCGATATAGGCTGCATAACGAGAGGACAGAGATTGTGCTTCTGATTTTGGCAGTTTAGCATTAATATTTAAGAATCAAATTTTCTTCACTGAAAATATTATTCCTCATAAATTAAATATTAAGACCAGTTATTTGTCTTTTGTAATCAGTCTCCCCCTTATGTCGTCGAGGTAATTTACAAAATTATAAATATAAAACTACTTTAAGCAGAAATTTTAAAACTTTTACCACCTGAAAACCATATTAGATTTAGGTGACATAAATAATAAAAAATATTTACTAGGGATATAAAATATAAAAAAGATATTTCTAGCGGAAATGCTTTACAAGACATTTGCTCAAGGCGAAATACTCAAATTCATGCACCAAATGAATCTACTTTTTTACAGACCTGGCTGATATTCTGCAAATCTGATGTTATTGTACTGTTGTTGACATATTATATTATAAACAATTATAGGCTTCTTCTTTCGTACTAATTGATTACAGATCTGAATTCAAAACAGAACCCAGCATTAATTAATTTCCCAACGACAAGATGAAGAAAAAATTCCTGAAACCAATCCTACCGCTCAAGCGAATTTTAAGAAATGAAATGTCTGGATGAAAAAATCACTGCTAAGGGAAAAACATTCCCAAGTTCTTGCCCAAAATCAATTAAAATAAAAATTAAAGACAAAATGGTGCAAGGAGCGATGCGCAACACACTGATTTAAAAAAAAATGGAACCATTTACAAAATGTGAGGGACTGGATAAATGGATATACTTTAAAAATCGATGCTATGTTAAAGGTTTAGAATCAAGGGACCGATCTCTAAGGAAGACATCGCGGTGTACATTAGATAACCATGAGAAAAAATTGAGAATTTAGGAAAGACACCATTCTTGTCCAGAACAGTGGGTTTATCTCTAGCGACTCAGTAAAATCTTAAGCCTTTGCAGACTATTTTAGAAAAACTTTCCCCAACACAGATTACTCCAGAGGTCCGCATTGGCAAATGATAAAATCGACAAGCATATAACAGATTAGATTAGATTTTTATTCAGGGTGATCAACATCTAGGTTATTACACCCTTTTTACTTCATCTATCTTCTTGACTTATAGTTGAATGTAGACTATTTCCTTTTTACACTGGTCGGTATTGGTGGATTATATTTTAGTATAAATTTGTGTTTCTTTGAGAAATTTTATTATTTTGTCTATGGATTCTTCCGAGTCTTTAAGGGCCAATTCTCTTATTCGTGGAATTTTATTATTTTCGAAGGCTTGACGAAATGATGGGCATTCTTCAATTATATGTTTTATTGATAATGGGGAATGACAGGTTTGGCATATAGGCTGGTCCTCTTTTGTGATTAAGTGAAGGTGAGTTAATTTGGAATGTCCAATTCTTACTCTTGCTACAACCACTTCTTCTTCACTCTTTAATTATCTCTCTTTTATAATTATAGGTATTATTATTTTTTTCAATTTTCCAACAATCAAAATTGAAAAATATGTATTAGAAAACGTTTTTCCTACACTTTATATACCTTCTTCGTATACTTAATTTATTGACAACAATATACTAAAATTTGATTCTCAAGGTTTTTTTTTTTTTATTGTTTAGCGGGTCACTGAAGAGGATCTAGGAGGGTGAATATCGGAGAGCGAATTTGTTGATAGGGTGAATTAAATAATTATGAAATGGTGGAATTGGAGGAACAGAAATGGGAAGAAAAAAAGGAAAGAATTGAAATATTTGTATTTTGTGTATAGACCGAAATTGATTGTAAAAGGAAACCTGTGTGGAAAACAAATAGTTTTCTTTATATCTCATTATACCATATAATTATATGTAATTTGTATATGTCCGATTACGGATTGATAAGTATGCTGTGTGATATTGCAACCTGATGTATATAGGCAGCATAGATGAATAAAGTATTTCTCTCTCTCTCTCTCTCTCTCTCTCTCTCTCTCTATATA
>NW_027106576.1:77519-79861 GCF_000696795.3 Halyomorpha halys
ACCAAAATACCAGCACTTAAGTATGTCGAGTAATCCAAAAACTTTATTGTTAACAAAGATCCCACCTTCCCTTTTATATATATAAATGATGTGATTAATCGATTAAATTATGATATAACATTATCTTATTACCCTTACGAAGGTACGAAGTGGGGTCAAAATATTTTTGGACTTCATGGCTCGCATATGTTAAGGGACCTCTATAGGGTCAGTCGGATTAACAGTAAAACAGAATTTTAAATTCGATGTAGAAGATTTACGGAAAAAGTAAAATAGAGGCAGTGATTAAGAATTTAATATTGTACGTTTACTTCATTCTTCCATAAAAAATCTCAATATAATAACCAAACAAACTTACTGTTAGAAAGTAAGCGTTAGTCGAACTGATAGCGTAAGGGGATTAGTAATTAAATCTGTTCGGATTTTGAAAGATAACTGAACATTAACTGACAGAATTCAGAGCAGAAAGCGTAGCTCGGCATTTACTACGTCAATAACAGCGAATCTCCTATGAATGATCACTATGAGTGACCTCGAACAAACCTCTTCCAGCCGCCAGTTCGGCCTGTATATTTGAGGCGAGATGTTCTTCTGGCTCTGCTGCTTCTTCTTGATCCTGGACAGGACCTCTTCTTCGGAGATCGAAACTATCAACGCAACCAACATCAGCAATAAAACCATCTTCCAACTTCCGACCATAGGTTGTCCGGATGGTCAGAGATTGACTACATGCCACCACACCCTCCGCTGCAGGCAGGTCTACATTTTTGATAATATAGGTGGGCCTTATGTTCTGGTAGAATACGTTTCTTCGTGTATAATCCAATTTTTGATACCTATATTATAGGATCAGGGATTGAAAAAATGAATGTGAGAGACTAAAAGATAGACAACAAATTAGTTATAAATTAACTATGTACATATTAGCACTCTCAGGACGTGGAAAATATATATTTTAGGTAAATTATTATTTTTAAAAAAACAGATTCATTGTACGAGCTTAATTATTCCAATTGAGTCTAGTTTGTTTGTTTGTTTTTTTTTGTTTTTTTTGGGACAGAGAGACGAACCAAAAAAACTCTGTTTCAGGAAATTACAAGTTCATGGCACTCACTGTAATAAAATTAAGTTCATAAGCTTCAATTACATTTTTGAACTTTTATTGCTAATTAATTTTAAATGATAAAACCTATTATACATATTTTTATTTATTAATTTCGTATAAAAAAATATATTATTTCACATGATCATCCTTACAATCCATCAATATTATGTTAGTAGGTAAAATTTAAATAAAAAACTCTATACAGGAAAATGAAGAAAAATTATTAATTATATATTAAAATAAATTATTATATTGCTATTAGTTAAAAACATAAGACACAAATAACAACACTAATATTAAGTAGTTAAAATTCTAAACAGGAATAAGAAGACTGTCTACCTGCTAGAGAGGAGTTAGAATATAGAAAACCCACACATAATTTTCTTATTATATATTATATATTATCTCACTCTACAACATGAGTGAGTTAGCTGTGGTGGTCATTACAGTTATTAGTTAGGCAAAATATAATTGTTATAAAACAATTGTAATGTTTCTATTTATTAATCCTAAATTATTATTCTATTGAGCATTTTTAACATTTTTTTATGTGTAAATATTATTTTTTTATTTATTGATAGATGATAAAA
Source organism: Halyomorpha halys (assembly GCF_000696795.3). Taxonomy (NCBI): domain Eukaryota; kingdom Metazoa; phylum Arthropoda; class Insecta; order Hemiptera; family Pentatomidae; genus Halyomorpha; species Halyomorpha halys. The sequence continues at coordinate 79,215 of NW_027106576.1, forward strand.
TAATATAATCTCTAGTCACATTTACACTCTCATACAATATTTACACAATCTACCTGAGGATCCCTGAGCCCACTCTATCCCCCATGTGTGAGGGGTAGAGCAGAGCTCAAAAGATCCCAGGGCATCCCTCTCGACTCATAATTGGTCTTAACATTTTAGTGTTCAATAAATTTGTATGGAAATTATTTTTTTCAAAAGAAAGGTTTTTTAATTGTAGTCATGACTGTGTGAACAATAGTGTAACGAAACATAATAATATAATCCAATCCTACATTTTTCAGGAAAGAAAAACCTAGTCATGTGTCCAGAAGGTCAGAGGATGAGCAGATGTGGTCATACCCTCTGCTGCATGAAGAAATAGTCTCTGATAATACACCAGCTATGTGATAAATTGAACAGGTCTTCAAAAAGCAGCTGTTCGAAATTCCATTTAACAATTTGGATTTTGTATTGACTTAATGTGTAGAAACTGAACATGTATTCCATTCGAAAAATCCATCACATACAGATTTTTCGAAAATTCATGATATGTAATATCAATTGTTTTTGCAAAAAAAAAAAAATCTTCCATAGCACCAAAAGTAAGGTATCGTTCGACTTTAATTTAAACAAAAAACAGGAACTTAGAAAATGGTAAAAAAAAAGGT
>NW_027106576.1:79911-82972 GCF_000696795.3 Halyomorpha halys
CCAAATTGGTCTGATTATCGTAGTGTATACTCATTTTTTGTAGTGATTGGGAAGCTTAGAGCGTTTGTCAAGTAAGTGTTGTATTAATCGGAATCCACGAGCAGTTTCTTGTCGTTTCAGTCTTGTGTGTGGATTCCAAATAAGTCTCTTGTCAAGATGGAGTCCTAAGTATCGAATCTGTTCAACAAGCTAATGAATGTAATTAAATGTAAATAAATTTTTCATAACGTTTTGTAACACTTCATAAATTTTTAAGTTTTACGTATACATTTCATGTATTTTGCTTGTATTTATTTTTACTTATATGAAATATTATACATCTTCGCATACTAAATTCTACGATCAAGAATATACACTAAGAATAAAGAGCTATAAAGAGCCCTTTACATGTATTGGAGGAACTTTATATTGTAATAATCAGAATACCTGAAAACTATTCATTCTAAAGGTACCAAAAAATTCGCATTAAGCCGAAGGTCAAAATCAATTATCTGGAAAATCGGGAATTTCTTTTGTTTTGTTTGATATTTGTATATATGGGATTTTGAGGATGATGGTAGAAAGATTGTATTTTAAAATTTTGTAATTTACGTTGTTTATATTTTTTTTTAATTGTATAGCACAATTTATTAAATTTTAACTATAAACTACAATATATTCGTTTCAATATAGTTTCGTTTGGCAAATTTCAACGCCCTATTGTTACAGTTTATTTTAAAACTGATCGGTTGTGTACTTCTGGTGTTATGTAAGATTTACTTGATTTTTGAACTACTTAATTGACGTAGAATAGCATGGAATTTGAGCAAATATGTACTTAAAAGCTGAAAACTAAATTTATTTTCGGTTTCAGCACACTAATAAATAAATATTATCAACTGAATCTTTTTATTGTATACCTGTACTATGTATTTATTTGTATCTGTCAATCATTTGTAATTTTCAGATTAAATAAATAAATAAGTAATATACTTGTATCACAATTATATTTTATGATTTTTTTTTTGTTTATTTATTTAATGTAATTTACAACTGTACAACATAATACAATAAGTAAATATGTTGTATGTTTCATATACACTTGAAAACCATGGGAAGGAACCACCCATTGGTGGTACTTCAAACATTAATTTAAATTAGAAGGTCCCGTGGCCATCTTCTTTTCAGACGCCTCGGAGGATTATCAGGGATTGTTAAGGATGAAAGATTAAGAATTAATGGGTTAGGATGGTTAAGGAGTTTGGAGTGAAAAGACGCATATCTGTTTAGGGTTAAATCTGCAACGAATGGTTATGGTCTTTGTGAATGAGTTTATTTGTAACGTAATAAGGAGCATCAAGGATTTTGCGTAGGATATTGGATTGTAACGATTGAATGCGGGAAAAATTTGATGGTTTGGTGGAGGGCCAGAGCTCAATTCCATATGTCCAAATTGGTCTGATTATCGTAGTGTATACTCATTTTTTGTAGTGATTGGGAAGCTTAGAGCGTTTGTCAAGTAAGTGTTGTATTAATCGGAATCCACGAGCAGTTTCTTGTCGTTTCAGTCTTGTGTGTGGATTCCAAATAAGTCTCTTGTCAAGATGGAGTCCTAAGTATCGAATCTGTTCAACAGGCGTTAGTGGAGTATTTTTATGAAAATTAAAATTATAATGCAATAAAAACAATTGCTATGTAACACACTTTTTACTTATCCGATGAATAATTCGATATTAAGAAAAATGGTGGATTTAAAAAAAAATGAAATGTAAGGGATGGAGAAATATAAATGGGAAATACGAAGATGAAGAATATGAGATGTTTATTTTCTGTTTGAAAATAATTCAATTTTAACCAAGGCATTGCACCAGGTATAATAGTAAGTATTAAACTAATGAGAGTTTTTTAATTAATTCATTATCATATAAATTATAATCTTATAATTATTAATTCATTTCCTACTCATCCTCCCCTGGCTATTAATATTAGTTATGCGGATAAGAGAGAAGCGTTAGGATATTCCGGAGTCTTGCCCTTTCCTCCTGAAGCAGGGGAAAGTTCTTGGTCCGGAGTTCCCAGGCGGAATGTAAATAGGAATGATTGTGTTTAAGATATTATTTTACTTTATTTCTTAGTTATTTCTTTTTATATATTTATTTTTTCTTCCTTCTCTTCTATTTCTTATTCTGTTATCATTTAATTTATATATTTGTAAATATGGTGTGAATCCATTTCACCATTGCATAAAAATATGACAGAGTGTAATATTAAAAAAATGAAATATATATGAAAATAATTAATTTTGAAAACTAGCATTGGATATCATAATTTTATTAAATATGAACTCGAAAGTAGAAAACTGAGTTCATTTTTGGTTTTAGTTCACGATTAAACTAATATCATCAATTTGGATTTTTCATTTTACACCTTTGTTACGTATTCAATTTTATCATTTAATCACATCAACTTCATTTATAATCTGTTGATACTCATATAATAAAATTTGTATTATGTTTCTATTACTACTATATTTTATTTATATTAAAATTATTTTATAATAAAAAACTATAAATAAATAGCGGTATATAGATTCAATTATATAATTAGCTCCGATATTTCTATATAATACATATTACTTCTGCCATAATAATTTTTCTTTCATACTACAATACCGAAAACTAGTTCATGCAAACAATAGACTATGACAATATGTCACTAAGTAGATACATCTACAAATGTACCAAACATTTAGTGGTAGAGACGTGAACAATATTGAAACCTGAACTGTATAAAACATTTTTATATATTTTATTTTTTAATTTAATGATTGTTTATAACTTTATTATTTATCAATGATTTATATTTATTTAATTCGTGATCTATTATATATTTTTTTTTATTTTGTACGTTTTTAAAAATATTCCTAGTGTTTAAGACTACAAAGATATAAAAACAAAAAACTTAAATCACATCCCGGTGTCATGCAAAGGTTTTTTATACTTTAAAAAAAATTCAATTCACCAAACATCCATTGTAAAATTATGGTAATCTGGGTATCTTTATCGATTAAAACGACTATAAT
>NW_027106576.1:83060-98802 GCF_000696795.3 Halyomorpha halys
CCAAACCCACGAAGCGGCATCCTCCACTTCGTGAAAACCGCCGCTCTGTCATGATCGGCTCCCAGGGAAACGGACTCATCACAGGAACTGTGATAACTTATCATTTAAAAAGTCAAAAGATATCTTCTACATTGAATCATTTGGGTATCATTCTTGTTGATAGTGACTCAAAAGGCATAGGCAGAGGAAAATAAAAAATATAAAATAATGCTGTTGATGGTCAATATTTTCCAATAAATATAATACTAAACGATCCGATACTCCATAAATATTACAGATATTATTAACAGGTCTCTGAGTACCTCTCTATCTTTCTCAGCAGTCTTGTAGTCCAATAATAAATTTGACCTCTTTTAATTTAAATGTCATTCAAGAATCATATCATATTTTAGTTTCTTTTATTGTAAATTTTAACTTTTTTAGTCGTTTTTAGTTTGTTTTTTTACTTATTTTTTCTCTATATATTTTTAAAAACTTTTTAATATATTTACTTTTAACTCATTTATTTATTGTTTAACTTATTTATTACTTCACTACTATGACTATTAATTTATTCTTAATTATTTCTAAATTTCTATTTATTCATAATAGAAATTTTCATTTTTATTTTCTACGTGTGCACTAAAAGTCTTAATAAAGATTTGATAATTCCATAAATTTAAATAAAATGTATATTTTTCATTGCGTATTTTTGTTGAGTCCCTGAATGAGTAATATGAGATAAACAAAAGAGAAATAGAGTGAATTAAGAATATGGGGTTTGGAAGAAAACAAAAAGGAAAGAGAAAATTTATAAAGGAAAAAAAAATGTAGCACAGTTATAGTAGAAAAAAAATCAAATATTATGATATGTAATTGTAATTGAAACAAAAAATATACCTAACTGTTAATCATTTATTTAAATTTTGTATTTCATTATAACTTTATTAGTAAAAATGTTAGCATATGTATTGTATCCCAGAACACATTAGAAGTTGTAACAACCTGCTGTATTTAGGCAGTATTCTTTGTAATCAGAGCTCTTCTCTCTCTATCCCATTTATTCCTGTATTTTTTGTCATTGAAAACACTATCTTATTAATACTTTTTATCTTTTTTAGAATATCTTTTTTCTCTTCGATGAGGCATGTTATTATAATGAATTTATTTAAATTGTAATTTTATCACTATCAATAAATTACGCGTATCACTCTTAATCATCTTAAGTTGGTGGTATGTTAAAATATTTTTTTATTATAATATCATACATAAAATCAGGAGTTGATTACCATAATTTAACACCAGCTTCATTTATTGAAAAATAAAAGATTTCCGAAATTTCATTTAAAAATCTATGAAGCAGTCTTAAAGAATCTATTGAATCCCATATCTTCAAATCGAAATAAATATACCAGGTTTTCGATCGTGTGTCTCAGATATTGATTAGATATAATTATAAAACAATGATTGAAGGTATTTTGTATTTTCTATTGTTTCAGACTAAGAAAATAAAAGATTATACCATTTCTTAAGACAATGTTGTGTATATAGGACTAGTCAAGTAAAAAATAACTCATAGTTCAAAATAGTTTTATAATAATTATTATTACAATTATATTCTAGATTTTTTGTGGACTACCTATCTCTTTGTCTTTTTCTTTATATTAAAAATTAGTGATCGTTTTTTTAGGAAAATAAATCTGTTAACTGCATTAGATGTAATAGTGTATGTATGTAATAACTTTTTTATTACTTTGAGTTTACTTTCACTTACCTATGTATGGAATATATAGTAATGGAAAGTAGTGTGCAAAATTTGAAATTCGAGTTTTCCGCATAAATACATGGTTTTTAGACCAAAAGACGTTGTCTTACAAAATGTTCAGTGTGTCTGTACAGCCTAGTTCAAAAAGGAAAAGTCATACGGAAATGAAATCAAATATTTGAGCCAGCCTAGGTTGTATAATATAAGTCCCAAATTATAGAATCAATCTTACTCATTGTTTCGTTAATCTCGAAAGCAATTTTAAATATACTCGCCATTTCCGTTTGCAATTCAATGGTCTGTAATAACAGCTAAGTATAAGTCTCATTGATCCGTAGTCAGACGCGTCACAGGGCCGATAACGGTAAATATAACAAATAATAAATTGTTAAAAAATCTTCTTGTCAACTACTTTTAATTTTACAGCTAAATGGAGAAAAATTTATATTCGATATTAGCTACAGGTAACAAATCTTTTCGTTTTTATTACCACTACCAAATAAAATAAACGGAATTAACCCTCGAACCGGCGCCAATGCAGTTGTTATATTGAGGTGATACCTGAACGAACTTTCATTGCTACAAACCGCCTACTGGTTCGCACACCAGATGAAAACTCGCCCTTTCCACTCTTGTTTCTATAGGGTGTTAATCTGTAGCCAAAACGTACTACCCTCCCCGTTTGTTGAAAATGGCCACCAGAAAAATTGTAAATAAATGAATACAAAAAAAAAATAAAAATAAATAAATAATAAAATAGAGTTTCCCTCATGTATTGATTAGTAAATTAGTAAAATTTATATTCATGAGTAATCAATTGGACAAGATTAAAATAAAATTAACTCTGACAGAGTTTGTTACTGTTTTGTGACAACACTTGCTTATAAGGCGCATTCCTCTGGACATTCTTCCACTCCTATCTATATACCAGAGAAATTCTTCCGAGATATTTTCGTTTCATCTTCACTAAAAGTATATATATATATTCCAAACTTGAAACATATTTTAGCTAATGCTACTTGTTTAAATTTATTGTTTATTATGACCATCGTTGTCAATGTCTAATAATCACAAGTTTATTTTATTGAAATAAAAAATCACAAAATATTCGTATCATGTTGAAACGGTTTCATTCATTACATTTATCTACGAAATACATAAAAATGTAAATAAATATCAATAACAATTTAATTTAATAGTGAAATTATATATAAATTGTAAATAATTCTTAACTTAAAATAATAATACAAATGTTAAATATATGTACTTGTCCAAACTGTAATAATTAGTCCTGGCACCAATTTAAGAAGTGAGATACTCTACATATGAAGGCAATGATTATACAATAGGTAAGGCAAGCTGGGTAGGAAATAAATTGACAGAGATATTGACGAGTTTTACAATGATTCGCCGTTAATTCCTGCAGGATGAAATCTTCATTTCGTGAGGTAATAGTTTCAGGTCCTTGCAGGAATGGGTACTCTCCCAGTAAAGCATTTGCTTAGAGTTGAGAGGATAGCCAGTTCTACAGGTAATCGCTGTAGATCCTGATAAAAGGTCTGAGGATGTAGGAAGAAGGAGAAATCCAGAGAAGGCAGAATGGAATAATAATCCAAAATTCATTTCCAAAAATAGAGTTACAATATATTAAGTCGAAATAGAGTTAGAATGTCACACCAGGTTGGCTTGGATGTTAAATATTTTTTCGGTGACCTGCTTACAGCACCAGTTTTGCTACAAACTGCTGCTCACTAAAATACTTTTAATTATGACACATTATAATAATTACACCGTCCATCTCTTAAAAGGACTTTTGTCCTGACAAAAGTCAATATTTTAAAATGAAAAATATTCATATTTTCATAATTTAACTAGATGAAAAATATATCCACAATATATTTTTCTATCAGAGAGGACAGAGACAGAGAACAAATACAAAAGGAGAGATTTTTTCTTCAGTATAGTTACCGTTCAAAGCAAATCATATAATTATTTAGGATCTTAATTCCTCTAAAGCAATTATTAAGTTTTTTATTCAATTTGTATTTTATCATTTGTTCAATTATAATTTTGATGATTAATTTATTAAAAAAATCGTTCACAAAGACCAATATAACTGTATTCAAAAAATCACTTATAGATAAATGTCCTAAAACCTATTCTATGTTAATGTTTACTTCTTGAACGTCAAAAAATATTAACTTCACATTTCCTACTTAAGAAGATTATAAGAAAATTAACAATTAACGGTATAGAAGAAGAGAGAAAAAATGTTTATTTCCTGTGCTATGAATTTTAACAGCAGGGAAAAAACGTAATATAAAATGCTAAAATTAAGATTTATTTATTTGTATTCATTAATTTATGAAATGTTTGATTACATATTAGGGTATACAGTCCTAAAAATTGCAGTGGTTCTCAACTAAGAAGTCATAGACAGCCCTCGGAAGAAGAGCACATCAATAGTCATTGATAAGATATTTCCGTAAATCAAATAGTTAACCTGACTAAATGGATCATGATTTCAAATTCTTGCCCGTCAATACCTCATGAGACCATAGAAAAAGAACTCAAAAGGTAATATGTAGTAATATACTATGGATATATTTTGCATCCAATGAGATTAGTATTAGTAGTAGAGAAAATAGTATAAATATGAAAAATTTTCATGAAAAAAAGAAGACATTTTTCACACCACAAGACGTGCACCACAACCGTCATCAGCCAAACTGGGGTGTCACAATATATACTCAATCCAAAAATCAATGCTTCATTGATAACTATATATAGATAAAATACATCGAGTCAATATGATGTAAGATCAAAATGGAGTGATATAGGCATGTAAAGAAACTAATTTTTTTTATTATCATATACAACTATAGATAGATAAAATACATCGAGTCAATATGATGTAAGATCAAAATGGAGTGATATAGGCATGTAGAGAAAATACCTTTTGGTAACACTCGAATGATGTTTCTACATTAGAAGGTCTCAAGGCTATCTTCTTTTCAGGCACTTAGGAGGATTATCAGGGATGGAAGAAGAGGCAAGGTTAAAAACAAGTGGGTTTGGGTGGTTAATGAGCATATAATGGAAGGATTGGTATTCGGTTCGGGCTAGATATGGAGCATTAAAGTTTTATTTAATTTCCTAGTTTAACAACAGTTGCATGTGGTCTATCTTTCGGGATCATCATTAATTCTTTAACCTTCCCAAGCGCACCTGGCTCATGACAATACCATACTTCTGAGTACGGAATTTATGGTAATTAGTTATTGTGGAAATTTACGTAATTTTATTATTATGGAATTTAGCCTACTTTTGATTAAGGAATTTTGAGTTTCCTCGACTGGACGAGGGGACTAAGTTCTGGATTGATGATGACGCCTCAATAAGAAAAAAATGCATTTTTTTTTTGCTATTTATGCCTTCAAGACGTATTAGACCAATAATAGTCTTAAAATGAGTTCATTTTATATATCATATCATATACTTATATATTGTTCTATTCTATAAGCTGAAATAGGAATAGAAGGGAATAGATATAGGATTTGATAATAGTAGAGGTCTAGTAAACAGATTTTGAAATCCCTTAAGCGGACCTTGATATCTAGGGTCACAAAAACATAAGATCATTCTTATCACATTCAGTCTTATTTCCTTCTTCAAGACATAATGTCAATTCAGTGGTTCTTCCTCTTTGCCTTCTTGTTCCTCTCAACTTCATCAGCGGATACCAATGAAACCAGGTCCAGGATCCAGAGAACTAGGACAATGATTAGGGTCCCGGTGATCTCATGTCCGAACGGGCAAAGGATAGGTCGTTGTAATGGAGGGTGGTGTTGTAAAGAAGTAGCTTTTCAAGGTTTGTAAAATATTTTTAGCTTTATTAAAAATGCATCAGGTGAAAATGCGATTTTTACTTTCACTTATGGAAAATAAAAATTTTGATATCATGTCTAATGTGAGAGGAATCATGGCCTCTACCCGAACATATACTGTATGATAAATACAAAAAGTAATTCAGCCTGTTGGCTGAAGAAGCTATATGCTGTTGAATAGCCCTGCAATATTAAAGTTTTGGAATAATGACGTTCCAGGATTCAGTATATAGTGGTTCTTATACTCTCTAAAGTTCTATGTATTTTTCGTTTTTCGTATGCTATTCTTAATGCACATGATGTAACTTTTTTTTTTAAATCATATTTGCTTTAAATTGTTTGTTTTTTATTTTGTATAACAATGTAATAAGGTATTACACTGTGTATGCTGCACAATTTATGTTCAATATACGTCTCAACTAAGGCTTACTACTGAGGAGAAAAAAGTGATGGCTGAGCGGGGTGTGGTGGGTGAGGGTTCCAGAGCTCGTTCAGTAGAGTATGGGTTTGACCTGGGCTGGTCAATGTTTATTTCGCGGCGGGCACGAGAAATGAACCTTGACATTCCCACTCTGGGGCTGTATAGGTCCTCAATGAAGGACTTGAGCCAAAAAAAAGAAGGTAAGTATTGCGATCTTGGGCTTTCAAAGAACTAGTTGAGAATTTTTGAGTCCAAACTACCAAGTATCGCCAAATATGTGAGTATACCTACATGTTGCTCAAAAACTAAAAAATTGTAACTCTTTTTGTTAATATCGATTGAAGTGTCAATTTTTATCACCTATTTTACACTTTTTGAGATTTTATAAAAAGGGGCTCTTACAATTTTGATCTCATCTAGATAAGTTTAATTTTTTTTGGAAAAGGTTCATGTTTAGCATGAAAGGAGACAATTTAAATCTTGATATAAATCTCATGTTTAAAATTTTAATTTAAAAAACCTATTTTTTAAAGAAATTAATAAATTTAATTAGATAGATTACTCCTAAATTTTTAGAATTTGAAATTTCAGTCATCCTTCCCTGTTGAATATTCAAAAATAATTATCTTTTCATAATTATAGGGAGTTACAACCATTAACGTAGTCAAACTGTATAGAACGCGGACTACAAATCTTTAAGTACGATGCTGCAAATTGCGATAGTGATAAAATTATAATTCCAGTTTTAACCGAAATTGTCATGAACAACCGAGTAGTATATGAACAATCAAACTCAGAAAATGCCAGGGATATTACAACTAATGTTTTGCTTAAATCGACTAACCAAACGTGCTATTTCATGTAATTTATTTTACAATTCTTCTCAAAAACAGCCCGAACGATTTCGATTAAACATGGCTAGTCGACGTACGACTAAGTGTTTGTTACTGCCAGATAGGTCTCATTAATGAAATAGGTGAATAGGGCTTGAATGAATAATTGAAAAAAAATCACTCCTTAAGATCTTTTTTATTTTTTTTTAAATAATTAAATATCTTATGTATATTTTTTTAGTAATCCTTAATTGATAAATATTAAATAATAAAAGATTTGACAATTCACTTAAAGAGATGAGAAGAGACATATTTTTATCAGATTGAAAAAAACATTAAGGAAATAAGAGCACTAATAAAAACCAAAATAAAAAATTTTTCCTGATTATAACATTATCAGCGCGGTTAAAAAATGGAAACAAATCACAATAAATCGTTTCTCTGCTAATAATCGGTTGAGTCAACTAATTTTTGGGTTTTTGATGTTGAGGATTCAATTACATTTAAAATAATGGAACAGGGTTCCAAAAAATACATACAATTTTGATAAGATATAAACAAAATAAAACGTATTTTATTTTTAATTAATCATTATTGGATACTGTCCTGACTTTTTCTCGTTGAGTTTCTGTGAATAAAAAGTTGTAAGGCTTCATTGAGATGACTTCAAGCAAGTTCAAGAAGATCAAGCAGGGCATTACAAAGTCTTACAGGCTTAATCACCTCCTAACCTCTCCTAATCTTTCTCCTGCCTCAAATTAATGATCTACAAAGGTGAGTGAGCCAAGCCCTACTTTACGGTGCACCTATGCTGACCAACAAAGCACCTTCAAGGGCCAAGGGGCTCCAACAATTTCGGAGTGATATACTGAGACATACATCACTTGTCACTCATGGGGCTTGGAAGAAGAAAAGAAAAATTAAGAAAGTTTCTTAAAAATTACTAAAAGCTTTTTTAAAAATTATTAAATGCCGAGGTATTCCTTTACAGGTGTGTAAGGATGGCTGATCTCAGTGGTACCGGTCCTGTTTACTACTCCTACAGAGGGCTCTCAACAAGACATTTTCTTAGGAATGAAGTGAGGATCGAATGTGCCACGGGATGATTTCTTGACACGCAGGTAGAGAATAACTAAGTAGCCAAAAGGATAGGAAACAGTTGTAGTTGCAGAGTGCTTTGTACTGTCTCAGGATTTAGTCGAGTATGATAGTATAATTCTGAACGCAATTATCCAAAATAATAAATTAATTAATTAATTTATATTGAGTCCTGCAAAACTATTATTATAAGTGGATTCTTTTCTAAAGGATTTTTACGTTTTTACTAGTTACCAATTAAAGACCTTTATATTTATAAAATGTTATTACCATTACTTATATAACATAATAAGGGGTGATATTGTGTAATATGATAGTAAATAAACTACATAAAGGAACTAAGTATTTATTTACAATGATGTTATTAAAATTATTGAAATGATTCAAATAAATGGTTGCTATAAAATATTATTACGATATTATTACTTATTGCCTAATATATATTTATAGCTGCTGATTTGGGTGCTGTGTGTTTCAAGGTATGTAAGGATGATGTCTTCGCCATTGGTGTCGTTCTGTCGTAACCGTGGGAGTCATCTCAGCCCGGGAGTTCCATTTCTGCAGAGCCCTTCTTACGACTTCTCTAATTCCATGCTCTTCTCTAGACGTCTTGTTACTTCTGTACCTCTGCTGCTTCCTTGTCTTCAATGCTCCCTTTTCCTGATCTAGTTGTCCTGCCCCTTTTCTCCCACCTCTCCTTAGAGGCGATACCTTTTTTAAAAATCTAATTCCTCATTGGCCATAGGTGACAGATCGCCCCCAAGGTGTTCGCCCCCAATAGGCCCGAGAGGGGGTGGGAACATTTGACATGTCTAGGAGGGGTTTGTACCAGCTTAATTGGCTTCTGATCCTTCGTCACAAACTGTCGTACACCAAAGTGTTAAAAGCTCTGATAGAGCAAATAAACACATATGTATACATATCCAGGGACACTGTGAAAGGTTTCTTGAAAGATATTACACCCTGGCCGGGTATCAGGACAGATAGCGAGAAACCTTAATAATATGCAGAATTGTTAAAAGATCAATACATATCAAGGGATCGGCCTGAAGGACAAGAACTGTAGATAGGAAACAATACGATTAAGGAAACAGAAGGATGAAAAAATTTCATTTAATGCAGCTAGAACAGATATGACACCAAACTACCGAAGAGGAGAGATCTTTCTTCATTCCAGCGGATTCGTTAATTAAAGCCTCAGTGCGTTTGATTGCAATTGAGAAGCGGTCATGTCTAATATTTTTATGGTGTGATATTGTCGCAAATTTTCAATATAAATCAATTAATATTTTTAAGTACTATATATACAAATTATTTATATATGAAAATACCAATATGTTTTAGCAAAATCATTTATAAAGTTGCGAGCTTCAGTGATACGAAAGTGGCGCACCCTGGTCGATTCCGGACGAGCTTCTAGCAGCTGGTAATGATTTATAATTAGACGCCTAGTTACGAAAACATTTACTTATAACTAGTTCATCAGTCTTCGAAAAAATAAAATAAAGAAGTAAAATCAAGAAACTTTGTAAAAGTAGCTGAAACTGGGAGTATGCGTGACGCCGAATAGAAATCATGCCAATTTCCAATTTTGGCTGCTTCAATGTTGTTAGATATAATTTTTTTTTCTACTCCTAATTAGTAAATTAAGACCTAGTAAATAGATTTTAAGGTACGTTGTGAAATCTAAATCCAGAATCTAAATTTCTGGGACTCAGATTTCCGAGTGAGGAGTAGTATAAGAGAAGTAATATATGAAAAGCCGGAGAAAAAATAATATGTGACATACAAACTCGTTGGCCAGTTGGTGCAGTAAAGGTAAAAAGATTTGAACATCCTCTTCACTTCAGCTACGCTGCTTTTAATCCGGTCGGGGGGGGGGGGAGGGGCCAGTCCCAGTAAATGAAAACATGACCACTTAATATGGTTAAATTAGATTGGTTACCGGTAAATAACCAATGTATTACATGTGTAATAGAATCTATTGCATAAAATTAGCAATGACACATGCTAGTGATGACAAATTTTCCTCTCGCAAAATGTTATCTTTAATGCTGGCCTCCAGCCGTCCTTTTCCAGCCGTCAGTTTACCCTGGCTCACTGAGACGAGATGTTCTGCTGGCTCTTCTGTTTCCTTCTGGTCCTGGACCTGACTTTTTCTGTGGAGAAGGAAACTATCAACGAATCTGACATGAGTAACAATAAGATCACCAGGTTTCGGAGCATACTTTGTCCTCCTGGTCATACAATGACTCGATGCAGGCACACCCTTTGCTGCAAGAAGAACCAAATTCCTAAGGTAGATGAGGTTTTCGACATCGGTAACAAGACAGTCTTTTTTGGATCAATGCCAATCAAGAGCTCCGAAAAGCCTTGTCCGGATGGAAAGATGTTGATTAAATGCCGTCATACACTCTGCTGCAGAAAGGTCTTCTTTCAAAGTACCCAGAATCCATAAGTGGGGTCTTAAGTTCAGGTAGAATATGCCGATATCTCCATCTGTAACCTTATTCTTATCTATTAAAACTTCTAATATTGACATTTTATTATAATAAAAACTGTAATGCAATCAAAATTTTTCAATCTAATTATTTCTATCTAATTATAAAAATGATTTTAACTTTATCAAATAAGCGTTTTATAACCAAAGCTTAAAGGATTTGTGAATAAGAGCTTATTTAAAATCCAGCTAATTCTCACCTGTTATTAAGTGAGTTAATTTGTCTTGGAGTTTCCATATTTACAATTTATTAATAAATATTATATTTTGCAAAATATTCAGTTTTATGTATTTTTTTTATATTAGCGATAAAATATTTCAATAAAGACGTATTTTTTAAATTTGGGCCAAATATATTTTGTAAACTAAATTTAAAGTACTTTGAAAAATAGAGTAATTTAAATCTTCGTAAACAGCACTATGTGAATAAGTAACTTTTGTTTTTTACATTATGGATATAAGCATCGAGAAAAATTACTTCAATTAATAAATAGCTGGGGATAAGCAGGATTTTGAACAAGCTCTTACAAATACTTCCAGAAGTTGTATGTATATATTTTAATATGTTGACTAAAGTGAAACTGAACATATTTGAAGATGTACAATAGAAGAAACTGAAGCTTTATAAAAATAACTTTAAAATAACGAATAAAACTGTTATTTTAATTATTTATAATTTTCTTTATTTAATTAAGTGACCCAATTATAGTTAGGTTTTATTTATTATGTAATTTTACATTAAAAATTGTGAATTTAATGTGGTTCATAAGGTATTTTTATAATAATTTTGATTGATATAAAAAAATAAACAAAAATTAAAATATAAATAACTAAAATAAAGTTGTTTATAGTAAATTACAATATATTTATTGCAAATCACAAAATAATTTTTAAAATATCCATAAGTACGAGTACAATATATTTGAATATTTGTTATCCAAAGAAACCGGAGCTTTGGAAATTTTGGTTCGATTTAAACATGATGAACTCTTATATAAGAAGAATTTCTTAAAAAATATTTGGGGTCTTACGTTCTGGTATAATAGGGGGTGGGTATATTTACTTATATTTTTTCTTCACCATTCTCTTCAAGACGGAAAAAAATACTTGTTTACGATATTAATATTTTTCAGTGCATATTTTTGATATTATATCCAATATCACTAGATATAATTTCAAGAATAAGCTGATGAGTAACAATATTAGAATATACTGGTGCTAAGCAAAACAGTGAATAAAAATTATTTTGAGCACTGTTTACTTTTTTTTTTATTTTGATAGAAGATATAGATTAATCAAAATGTTGTAATTTAATAAATTACTTTCACAATAAAAATGTTCTTTGTTAAGGAATATGGCAGATTTTAAAAGTCACATTTGGAATATGAAAGTAGATTTTTAAATAATCAGTGAGTGATGAACGTACTTCTACAAGCACATTCAAAATAATAAATAAATTATATACACACCAATATAATAAATATACCACAATATCCAAAATACCGTTAATTCAAAGAAGCAGATTCCTGGAATTTCAAATTTTTGTAGGATCAAAAATAATAAAACTTTTTGAACGTATTTGTTCCAACATAAGGAGATTCATACGTTCTGGTAAACTGATAGTGAGTTAGTATCCCCAGTTTAGAGTCTCCAAACATTCCTTGATTAATAAAAATAAATTATTTGTTAATATTTAGTCAGGTTAATGAATGCAAACATTATCATTCATATCAAATGTTGTTGAAAGAGATAGCCTTGAGCATTAAGGCAAGCTTAGATCTTTCTATCTCAGCAGCAGTGACCGAACATCACTGGATGCATGTATCCAAATCTGATACCACTAGATTTTTTGTATGAGGGGGGCATCAAACCTAAATTCTATGCGAGCCAAGCCATTTACCTTAAATCTTTACGTAGGATAATTGAAATTTGAGAAATTATAATTTATATAAGCACTTATCCAGTGCCATTTAGCCACTTCTGCTTTGGGAGAAAGATGTCTGAATACTCGAGACATTGAACAAAATTTAATTTTTATATTTCTTTATTAAAATAATTAGTACACATATTAATATATTTTTTATAACCTAAATATTTTTGGACATGAATTTCTCATAAACGATGGGTTTAAGGTCAAACCTTTATTGAAATTTTATTTTCTTGTTATGAGGTCCGTAGTTCAAATTTCAGCTTAGAAATCACCCTGTATAATTTAAATATTATTTGTGTTTATACCAATGTGAATAAATCTGATAACATTAAACTTCCCTAGTAGAATCACTATCTAAGAATTGCATATAATTGGTTTGCGTTCACTATTAGTCTTTTGACTGAACCTCGATCGTTCTCACTCGGGCATTTTTATTGGCAAATTATTTGTTCTTCATAACTTAATATCTTGTTTTTCAAAATTATAGAATAATATCTCATTATCGATATCTATTTAAACAATAGGTGAAGATTTCGTGTGTTTTTTAACACTTTATGTTTATACCATAAATGTTTCTTTTGTTTTTTAGGTTAATTCAACTACATTACAGAATTTTCACGCCATAATTATTTTTTACAGGAAATTAGTGAAAGAATGACATCCCCAAAAATCCTCATCAAAGAAGATCAAGATTAGGAATGACCATGAATTCAGAAAATAATCAAAATGAGATTAAATATGTTAATGTTTTTTATATTCTTATGTAATCAAAATAAAAAAAACAATGCCTGTAATCGATTATTACTCTATTTCAATATATACACTAGATATAATTGATATGAGCCTTGTATATGCCAACATTTTATTAGCATATTATTATTTAAGCTTTTAGTTTGTATGATTATTAGTTGACAATATATAATAAAACGTAGGAAGATGATAGCGGAGAGCGGTCGATAAAGTTGCACGAAATGTCATAAAAAATAGTTTTAACTTATAGTACAATACTTTTTCTGTCATTTTGTGTACATCTTTTATCGCCTGGAACTTTATACTACAATTTTGAACTTTTATAATTTTGACTTGTTGATACCTTTTTCAAATGATCCCTCCAAATCATGGTTTTCTTAATAGCTGATCCTATGACAAAAATAATTTAAGAATCACTAAATGTACTCCTCCAAAATGCCATGATTAAAATATGCGCCATTTTCAAATCCAGTGATTTTTTTATCTCCATCAATTTCAATCGCCCTGTTTGTAATTTTCTTCGTTCTGCTAATTCTTTCAAATTTTCCTTCTTTAATATTTTCCAGTTCAATAATAAAATCTAATAAACTCGAATATTTGCTATCACTACCATTCATCTCATCACCAAGATATCTCAAAAACCATTGGAGACGATGATAAGGCAATAGAATTGGTGTTCCAGTTTTTAAAATCACAAAATTTACTGACAAAAATATAACTTGATCGGAAAAAAATAATAAAAAAAAATTAAAAAAAATAAATTAAAAAAAAATAAAATTTAACGAATATTAGCAAAATTAAATAAAATATAAATGGCGTTGATGACCAATGAAGTTTGGCGCCACTAAACAACCAAACAAACTACCATTCATCTGATTCGTGTTTTAATCAGCATGATTCGTTCTTTTTTTTCAAGTTTCTCTTTATAATTTCTTCTTCCGGATGATTATCTAAATTTTTAATTTCAACAATATTCTCTGCTCCCTTTTCTTCATTATCCATTTCTTTCTCTCCATCTAATTCTGATTCTCTTTCCACAATTTCCCTTAGTACTTCACACAAATGTGAACTTACAACTTTACTTGTGAATAGACTTTTATTTATAACCTTCTCGGTAATATCATTATTATTATCATTATATATTTTATATTTTTCATTAGGCCACACGTTTAATCTTTTGTCTTCAGTTTCAACCTCATTCTTATCTGGCATGAATTATTTTCTTAATTTTTGAGGTGGAAATTTCAAATGAGTGAGACTTCTCCTAAATTCCTCAATTTTTTGTGTGTATTCAACAAGTGGTTATCATTTGCTCAAATTATGTATTCTCTGGATTGCCTGCAATATACAATGTAGGATGATATAATCAAAATTAATTATATCTTATATTAAGCTATATAATCTCACTGATTTAATTCAATAGACAAAATTTAATTTATTAATAGCACTAGCCTACGTTGTACTCTCTTTTGGCTTAAACCTCTTATAATATTTTTTTTTTATTATATAATCTGGAATAGGAGTTTTCTTTTCCTTTTCACAATGGATAATTTATTTCAAATCCATTACAAATACTGTACACATTATTCTTACCCGCAATTTCAATCAGTTACAATTAATTTATATATCACTCAACATTGTATATTACAGTTCGTCAGGAGTTTCTAAAGAAGAGCCGGGCCAAGAGAGAACAGGCTCTACAGGCACCAGCAACTACACCAGTGCCACTCAGGGTGCCCAGTAAAATAGTCAGGAACGGATTATCCTACTCAGAATTGATAGGAGGATCGCCGCCAGAGATATCTCATCAGCAACTCCCACCACAGCCGCAGCCTGCCTCGACGACTGCATCTCCATCCAACAGTGCCATCGAACAACTATGCTCACGCATGGATCAGATGTTGAGTATGGTCACCACGCTTCTCGATATGATGGGTAGGATATTGGACCGCCAATATGCCTAATCACATGATTGTGAATTATAACATCAGAGGTCTCTCTTCGAAGCAGGCTGAGATTGAGATCCTACTACAGCAATATAGACCAGCTGTGGTGGCTTTGACTTATACGAAGCTCACTGCCTCGTCATGGATGTATTTTCATGGGTATACCTCGTATCGAGAGGACTGTCTTCCCGGGGCCCGAGAAGGTGTCATGATCCTGGTCAGAAAGGATATACCGTCGAGGATTATTCCGAACCCAGTGATCGCTACTGCCGGCACACACATAGTCACGGTTGACGTACGATTGAAGCACCGCTACACATTTAGCTGTGTTTATAGAAGACCGCGGGCTGTACTCACCTCCATCAAACTGCTGTTGCAACATGCACAAGCGACGAGTCGATATGTTATACTTGGGGACCTCAACGCCCGACACACCGCCTGGTTATATAGCAGCAGCAATCCATTGGGCACATACATCTCTAAGACCAGGCTTGCCCTTTTCCACCCAGGGGTTCATACATTCCGACATGGGGGCCGCTCGTCATGGACTTCAACGATTGACCTACTACTGACCAGAAACGCCCAAATAGTCACGGATTGCAATGCACTCCCCTACGGCCCATCAGATCACAG
>NW_027106576.1:100766-117859 GCF_000696795.3 Halyomorpha halys
TCAGACAACCAAGTAACAACCTTCAATGGACCCCTCACCTAACCTTATAATGCCAAAAGGCAATCCAAGGTATCATCACCCAGATATACATATAGCATACCCACTATACGCATGTACCAGATATTAAATAACATCATTATAGGAGGGTATGAAAAAAAAAAAAAAAATATTACAGTTAGCCCAGGGAATATCTAAATTAAAGATGCATTGTATTCTGTCTAGAACATTTGAATGACTATGAAAGTTGTCAGGTATATGAAAATCTTAAATAACCATATATGAATTTTCAGTATTCTGTGAGACAACTAAACCAAGAAGTCGACCATCTAAAATCGTTGAATTCAGAGGTGACATTCGCAAATTTTCTTGGAAGAAGAGAAAAAAATATATACATTTTCCTGGAAACAATTTGATGAAACTATAAATTCATCCACTCCAACCAATTTAGTGTGGGATAATATCCGGAAAATTCACAAAAACTATCCAGCAACCCGATACACTACTTTGTCACGGGAAACTGACCGATGACCCTGAAATAATAGCTGGAAACTTCGGTGAATATTACTCAAAAATCTTTAACCAACCCTTCATTCATTCGGATAATACAGAAGATCAGGAACCCGCAGATAACCCCATATATCACCACACCGAAGACCCAGAAAAAAAATATAACTCTCCTTTCTCTATGTGGGAACTTAAATCGATTCTCCGAAATCTCAAAGGAACATCATCCAGTCCCGACGACATCCATTACGCAATGATTCAGCACCTTCCACAAAATTGTTTAAACTGGCTGCTCAAATTCTTTAATCATGTGTGGAAAACAGGTGAATTTCCTAACGCCTGGCAACAATCAGTAGTAGTTCCACTCCTAAGACCAGGCAAAGACAAGCGCCAAATAAACCGCCTCATATTTCTAACAAGTTGCCTCTACAAAATAATGGAACGAATGGTTAACAAGCGCTTGGTATGGATCCGTGAAAGAAATGATATTCTCCAGAGCTATCAATGCGGGTTTCGTAGAGGGAGGTCCACTATCGACCACTTAGATCAATTGGAAGCTGAACTACAATATACATTCATAGAAAGGCAGCAAGTAGTCGTAATTTTCTTCGACATGGTTAAAGCATTCGACTGTACGAGCAAAAATACTATTATAAAAAAACTTATATCATTAAATTTTACGGGTAATCTCATAACATTCATCAAGCAATTCTTATCCCTACGCACATTCAAAATCAGATTAGGAAATCATCTCTCTGGTAATTTCGAACAAAAAATTGGATTACCACAAGGATGTGTTCTCAGCACAATCTTGATTGCCCTGACCATCAATGACTTGGGAAGAAACATGCCGAGAGGAATAAGGGTGATGCTCTATGTGGACGATCTAGCGATTATGTGCCGCAACGACATAAATCAAATAAAAATATGGTCAAACAGCTAAGGTCTTACCTTCTCAACCGAAAAAAAAACTAAATGTCTTCATTTCAGCAGAAAAAGAATAACACCTCCATCCTCAGAAATCACCCCAGGAGGCTCTCCGTTAACGTATGTCGAACATTGTAGATTTTTAGGTCTTATATTCGATAGGCGTCTTTCTTTGAACCACCACATCAGTACACGTAGAAAAAGATGCATAGATAAAATTAAAATCTTAAAGTCCTCGGCAAAACATCACGGGGAGCTGATAGATCAATGATGTTGAAAATATAAATAGCCTTAATCCAAACTTGGTTATGGAAGTTTAGTGTACGGCTCAGCTCGCTTCCAAACCCTAGCCAAACTCGACACCGTTCAGAACACCGGAATCCGCATTGCCACAGGTGCCTTTAGGGCCAGTCCAATTTTATGTTTATGGATTGAATCTGGAATACCACCCCTATTATTTACACGACAACTATTAGCTACAAATTATTTTTCCCGGCTATACCTGCAACCCTCGCATCCAACTTATAAGTACATTTTCAATCCTAAATGCTATAGACAGTTCCAACAGAAGATAAATACAACACTAACTCTCGCTGAACGATTAGCGGCCACTGTCACAGAATTAAAAGCAATAGCCATCAACATACCACAAAATAACACGCCCCCCTGGACTTACCTACGTCCAAATGTAAATTGCCAACTATCCAAATACCGCAAACAAAATACAACAATGTCAAAATATCATGTTCTTAGAACTGCTACAAACTCTACCAGAACTTACCGCTTTATATACAGATGGCTCGAAGTCAGATAACGCAACAGGATCTGCCTTTGTGACACAAAAAACAACCCATAAGAGAAAACTGCATCATCTCTCTAATATATGTATATACACGCAGAACTAAATGCCATAGCATCCGCCCTTTACTTTTGTATGACAAATATACCAAATGGCAATATAGCAATAATATCGGACTCCATTAGCGCTCTTCAAGGACTAGATATAATCTATTCAGTTCAACCACTTGTTCAACGAATTCATGAATACTTAATGATGATAAAACAAATAGATAAATCAGTCTACTTCATCTGGGCTCCCGGGCATGTTGGTATTACAGGAAATGAGATAGCCAACAAAGCTGATAGAAAAGCGCTAGTCCTCCCAGGTAGAACCGCAGCAATCTTAAGTGCAAAAGAACTTGTTTGCCCTTAAAAGGAATGTATTAATAAATTATGGCAGGCAATGTGGTATGAAAGTCCCCCCAGTAAGTTGAAAACTATATAGAAAGATGAAGTCCTGGATTACATCAACCCAAAGTAGACGTCGTGAAGAAGTAGTGATCACCCGACTCAGAACATACCCGATTGACACACATCCACCTCATAACAGGAGAGACCCCTCCAAAATGTACGAAATGTAATAGTAATTATATTGTAAATAGAAATCTGGCCGTCAAACACATTTTTGAAGAATGTCATCACTTCACCAGTACATCTGAACCAGTTAGGAATACCAACAAATGTTCCAATGGCGTTGAGAAACGACGAATCCGTAATAGAAAGAGTCATTAAATTCATCCATCACACTAACTTAATAACCAGCCATTAACTATTATAATTATCTATTTATCTTGTCTTATTTTTAAAATTAAACAGTTATTTACCTGGTTTTCATCATACTTTCCACTGTCGTAACGATTATTAAACAAATTATAATTGTCTAGCTAGATAATATTTCACATCTCACGGAAATGAATTCCACTGGTGTGGATCAGTACACCATACCAAAGCTATGACTATGGAACAACTTACCAAAACCAACTGGCGTTGATGACCAGGCTGTTTAACGCCCTTTTAAAACAAACAATATATACACTGCCGTTACAGCAACAACACATATCTAAAACAATCTCAACCTCAACCTCAAAATTCAACCAATCCTCAGCAATTCTATCAACATCAAATGTCTTATATCCTCCCTTTATCAAACGTCACAGATCATAATTGTCAGCTGACATCCTTCCTATCCAAATTCAAATCCCTAGTTACCCACTGATATCTCTCACAAACCCAGTATCCCCTTTCATCTCTCCTTTCAACAATTCTTAAATGAATCACATCAAGCCTATATACATTCTCCCTTGAAACACGAATGCTTAGAAATCATATGAACCAACTAACAGCTTTATTACTTTACAAAAACGTCGATATGGAATTACTGGGCATATCATTTTAGGTGGAGACTTAAACACTAAGCATCAGCAATGATTTTTACTGTGCTATCTGTGGTCAATTTTCAACGCGGCTGAGAGAAAAGCGCCGAGATCTTCCAAAGTCCTGCTTTTTCCTCCAGAACTGAAGAAACGTAGTTCTTAGGGCGTAATTTAAATAGGAATGCAGGTTCTTAAGAAGTCACATCGCTAAATAATTAATAACCCGGCTTGAAAATTAACATTCACCAAATACACACACAAAAGAAAATGAAGTAGTAGCTTTTCTCAAAGTAAATAGATACCCAAACAAACAAGTCTGGCAATTACAATAGGGAACAATAACATTGATACAAACTAAACCCAAAGAAACTAATAGTTAAATATACTAATCAGTTCCTTATATACTAACACACTCAGAGAAGATATCAAAAACTCTAAACAGTAAAAAAAAACAACGATGTAATTACATACGAAAACACGGCTAATTTATCCAAACTTTACACCAATACGAAAGACAGGGACAAACGAGCTACAATCTAACATAATGTATGAAATTCTCTGTGAAGGGAAATACGGGAAATCTTATTTTGGTACTTCAGAACAGTATTTCAAAAGAAGGGTACATTAACACATATAAGGTCGTACCTCTATAATAAACAACCCTCTTACCACACATTTTAGACAAACAGAATATAAATTCAAATTCGCTATACCAAAAATCATACATTGGGATAAAAACAACTTTAAGCGAAATTAAAAAGAAATGATCACTATAAAAAAATATATGAATCGCGTTATAAACAAAAAATCAGATGTTCAAAATTTAAATTCATGTTACTCCAACATAGTAAGTATATAAGAAATAATAACAACAATAAAGATAAATAGACAAAATACAAAACAAAAATAGCAGGCTGACTAACTGCTAGGAAGAACGGTCACTTGTTGGTAAAACCAAAAAACACACACACACTATACCTCCATCTCAAGCCTATTCAGTTCCGGTACAAACCTATAGTTGGATCACATTAATGTAGAACAAACTGTAATAGGCAATTGTGAGTAATGTTTTTATTAAATAATGTTTTAATTGTTATAGTTATTAATCTTAAAATATGTGCATGTAGTTGTATAGTAATTAACTCAAGAAAAGTTATAAATATATATAATGAATTAAGAAGATCTTCAATCGTTTTTTTTTAAACGTAACAAGTAAACGTTCATTAAGACTTAATATTTGCTTGCGAGAGAACTACCAATTGGTTGCACCACACTGATTATTTTATTTCAGAAGGTCCCGTTGCCATAATTTTTTCAGACCCCCGTAAAATTAACGGTAAAGGATTGGAATGAAAGGTTACAAGTTAGTGCGTAAAGAGATTAAAAGAAAAGGAGGACTATGTATTACGGGAATAATCTGCAATAAATGGAATATTGATTTTTAATATGTTATATTATTCGTCACATGAAAAGGAGTATTTTGGATTGTAAGGATTGGATATGGGAGGAATTAGATGGTTCAGTGGAGCCCCAAAGCTCAACTCAAGTCAAAATAGGCCTGATAATGATAATATAAATGAGCTATTTCTAGTAATTATGGAGTTGGAAGTGTTTGTAAAGTAGTTTTCGGTAATCGGATCCTTAAAGAAGTTTCTTGTCGTTTCAGTATTGTATGACCATTCCAAGTAAGCCGTTTAAGGTGGATCTGCTGGAATACGGTTACGATTCTAAGTTACGGATCTCTTAGACAGGGATAAGTGTGATATTGTGGAAGGATACTGCAGGGCAGGAATCTTATTTTTGTCTTGATTTTGTTGTTAAATGTACGACAATATTTATTCATTTTTATTTATATATTTTTTTCCATATTTAATTTATATTTTAAAATTGACAAGTCTGAGGTAAAGTAGTACATTGATTAGCACTGAAAAGAATTTATCTTAATAAAAAAAATGGACGTACATTCATGAAATAGTATTAACCAGTAGCTTGGGTCAACTATGAACAAGACACTCCGGAATAAGCTTATTATAGAGAACATCAATTGTTGGATTTAAAATGAGATTCCCATTCTGCCATATAGCGCTTCATTCTTCCAGCTGACTTCGTTCTGGCTTGTTAGAATTTCAATCTTTTTTTCTTTTCGTATTATATCATATTAAATAAAAATTAAACGAAAAATCAATTGGTCTGATCAATAAGATTCAACTTAACCATTTTTAATTTTTTTTTTATGGTTTTCCTATACTAATTTTTTAATTTTTAATAAATTTTATTGGTTGATGTTAAATTCGTATGTAAATGCACGACTGAAAAGCTAAGCATAAGAACATACAATTTGAATTTACAGGGAAAATTAAAAAGGGAATATTTTTAAATACTAATTTTTACATAGTGGCCTTATATATTTTTTCTTAAACGTACAGATAAGGTAGGTTTGAGAAGTTCAAAAATTTAATTTCAGAACAGGAATATAAAATCATAGGCTAGCTACCTCATGACGCATAAACTTATGACAAAAGTTAAGTTTATTAATCGGGATGGTTTAATTAATTAATTAAATTTAATTAATTAATAAAGAGTTTAATTTAATTTAAACAAGGCTAGGTAGGTTTTCCATCTTTAAGTAAACATTAAACAATAAAGTAATTGTTATTAATGTATTTGGTTATTGTATGTGTATAAACATATTTTGGGTTTTCACCGCACGATTTTAGTTGTTTTTTTTTTGCTGCTCATAAATTCACATGTCTCTAGTTATAAAATTCATAAAAACAAATGAAGCATACGTATTATCAGCAGTGCGAAGAATTGTATGTACAGTAGGATGTAGTAGCACTGCGTTACAGTTTTTACTTTCCTTATCGGTTCTTAGAAATATACATGACTGACATTTACGCTTCTATAAGAAGTTAATTTTTTAATTAAAATAATGTAAGTAAGGTTTCGAATCTACCCGCGAAAAATGAGGCATTTCCAAACGTTTAAAACTACAATTGCAAAACGCCAAACTTTATCAAATTGGGATAAGGACCGAAATTAGAAATATTGACTATAAGAGTGATTACGTAATATTTGAGATTAAAAAAAAATATCTTTATCGAATTTAAAATATACTTAATATTGGTTATTTATAAAATTAACATTTATTGAAAAAATACAATCGAGGGCAATAAGTATTAAGGATGTTCTCAAAGAGATGCGTTCAAGTCCAAAAGGTTCAAAGTTCTGCATCTAACTGAGGATACGTAGTTGAAGATCATTTACTTTCTTCTTAAAAATGCATTATATGAAATTTTAAATTGTATTTCAGTATAATAACCATAATTAATGGATTTAATTTGGATATTATATTTATATTGTATTATGACATATATCTCTTGGTTACGTGATATTTTTAAAACTATTTATGTACAATATCCAAACTGCCTACTTCAAAGGTTAAATTTGAAACATAAAAGTTATCAATTGAAATTCAAATGGGAGAAGTTACAATTGATATTGAAAAACATATACAGTTGATATAGTTTCTACATGATATACTATCTTCATGTTTATATGTACAACTGGTAATTAAAGTAAATTGTTTTGATTAGAAGTAATAAAGTGATTAAAATTTAAAGTAATAATAAATTTTATGTTACCAAACATTAATGTTTAACACCCACTCACTAGATACAACAAAACTAGTAACTATATTTCTACGAAAATATATAATTACTTAGTCCTAACACGACCCTTTACAATGGAGAATAGGTTTCTCTAAACATTTAATGGCTTCTCTAGATCGAAGCCATGATATTTTCTATTATGGCCCAACAATGAAACAATTGTTATGTGATATTGCTGATTTTTAAATAATATCACATAATTGGCACCCTCAAATCATCACAATTTAATCAAACCAAATGTCGATGAGTCACTCTTTACATTACATCTTCAATAAAGGTTTATTAAAGTACATGAATATAGGACAATAGTCCCGAAACGTTGTGCAAGAAATAAATATATTCAAATTGGAAGTTTTAACCTCAAAAAATTTATTTAAATTAACTTACCAGACTTTCTAAAAAGAAAATCTAGTACATTACATCTATTTACCATAAAAAAGCTATCAGAAATAGGAAATTAAAACTTTAACATATTTTTTTTTTAATTTCCAAAAATAAAAAAAATCACCAAAATCAAAATGAATAAATATACACGTAAAAATATTTTTAGGATAGCTTAATAAGTTGCCCTTTTATGAGTTAAACCCGCATCTTTGATCAATGGTAATTTGAATCCACTAAGCGATAGTTTTTCTCGTCACCTCCCTTTTATCCAGGACACTTCTTAGAAACAAAGTAAATATTCTCCAAGCTTCACCGATTCTCTGAGAAACTTTCTCAAGTGTAGTCGATGTCAATCAATGTAGCCGCTTTCGTTGAAATGATCACCTAGATATTTGGAATTATTGACCTGCTCTAGTCTTTCTCCGTTCGCTTTGACTCCCCTAATTTTTCCCTGGGGTTTCTTAACTATCTTTATACATTTGGTGTTTTCCGGATTAATTTTCATATTTATCGTGACCATTCCTTCTTGAAGAACAGTTTTGCCATATTGGAAGTCTCGTTCGTTGGAAGCCAGCGAGATCAGGTCATCCTCGATAGCTAACACGGAAAATCTTATAGGTTGTAAATTCCTGTGTCCTTACTGAAACTATCTAGTTCTCAGTTTACCTTTCTTTATCGCTTAATGAGGACTACTATGAAGAGCAGCGGGCGCAAACAACAGCTTTGATGAATGCCTGATTTTTTTTCCAATTCCTATAGTATGTGGTTCCTTGTTCCAACTACATTCCTGGTAAAAAAAAACGATAATAATTTTATAATAAATATTAATCATCTAAAAGTATAAATATACGCGTAAAAAAATATTTTACGCATTGCTTAATAATTTTGCCCTCTAATGAGTTAAACGAACATCTACTATCATTGCGAATTTTAATCTACCAAGCGATAGGATTCTGAGAAGAGGACGTTATAACATTTATTTTCCAAGTAACAACTAATCGTGCAAGGAAAGAGCACATTGTTATATTTAAAGTTATCCTGTCCCAACCGCCAGTCCATCTTGGATCACCGAAACGAGATGTTCTTTTGGATCTGCTGTTTCCTCTTGGTACTGGACCTGACCTCTTCTTCGGAGGGTACAATGATTCATACCCTTCCAGATCCCAGACAAGTTTGTCCGGTAGGCACTAGGTTGGCTCGATGCGGTCAAACTCTCTGCTGTAGAAAGTTGCTCATCTCTGATAGGACAGGTTAGCATTATGAGATAGTATATTAATAGTCAGTACATTTATTATTGAGCTACTCAGTCATAAAACCTTTGGATAAATATTTTAGGAAATTTGTATTTTTAGAATAATAATGTTTTTGAGTAATCAGGTTTTTCGAACTAGTGCCTCAATATTACTATTATCCTCGTAATTTCCACTGTGGCCATGATATAATAATTACATTGTTTGGATTATTATTTTAATTTTATATATTAGAGTGCTACAATGGGTAGTTTCTGTACATGACTGTATCACTCTATTTTGATCTTACATTAAATTTACTTAATGTATTTTCATGTAAATATAGTTGTAAATAGCAATAAATAAGTGTATTTATTGTTATCATCAAAATCGCGGCGATGAAGCTGATATCCTTGATATTTTACAAATTTCTCTATTGATATGTTGGACAAGTACGAACCATGTATGTTTTTATTTTGTACCAAACCAATTAAATTGGTCCAGTACACAAGTCTGAAGTTGGCTGCTAAGGTACAGGGCATGTCAGATTTTCTTTTTTAAATTCAATAGCAGTCTACAACTTAGATCCACATATCCATATCTGCTGATATTTCGAGCGTGCTCGGAAGCATTGAAAGAAGTTGGTTTCAATTATTGTTTAGTAAAATTGGCTTACTAAACAAATATAAATAATGAATAAAATTAATATTTTATTCATGAGTCCTTAAAAACTCATTTTCTAGTTATTCCCTTTTCTAGTATCATCACTTATTCATCTTATTTCAATCAGTATTTGATTAAACATTTTTATTGAATATTTCTTAATACATTTTTTGATGCAGAATGTTTTCTAAAATATTAATTTAAAGAAAACATTTGTATAAAATAATATTACAGATAAAAAAATATTTTAATATATAGACCACGGACTCCAGGCAGGTTTTTTATAAAAAAAAAATAAAATAAAATTGATGTTAACACTGCATTAACCCATTTACTTTTGATTTAATTAATTATTAAATACACTTATACTCCTTTATATTTTTTTAAACAATTATTATTTATATGTATTTTATAGGAAAACTGAATTGAAACATTTTAATAATATGACAATAAAAAAAATTGAATATAAATAAATAATTTAAATGGAAACCAATTCATCAGAAATTATGTACATGCATTCTAATATTTTCTACTATTCTATTTTATTTAAGAAGAGAAAGAAAAAATAAATAAATATGCCATTAAAGCGTATTTCAGAATGAATTAGTACATGAAAATAAATAGTATTGATTGTAAAGTTTAGTGTATATGACTAGGTACATATAAGTATATCGTATAATATACACAAGGTAATGAATGCTATGGCAATAAATTGTGCTATAGTTTAATAGGTTGAGTTTTCTTGAGTTTAGAAATTGAATGTTTAATGATTTTTTTTAAATGCAAGCCATGTTCTATATTTTACATATCTCGGATATAGGGTTTTCTAACATTTCTAATGAAAACATGCTTTCAGCAGTACGAGGAATTGATGCAGAGTGGAGCTTTGGGTTTGTGGTTTTTCATTTTCCTTATAGATTCTGGGAAACATACATGATTGACATTATATAAAAAAAATCTTCTTAACGGTTATTTTGTAATTATAATTATGTATATAATGTGGTGGACCCATAAATAGAAAACAAAATTCTTTATTTACAAAATGCTGTCTGATATATCTAATAAAGAATATGGAGTCGAAAAAAATTTAATTTTTTTCTCGAAATATAAGAATTGAAGTTTTAAACTATATTTTGTTATAAGTAATATAATAAATGGATTTAAATAGTATATTATATTTATAAACAGAAAATAATTAATAATTCGTTACTAATTAAGGTATATATCTTTTATTGTTACAGACCCAGACAAAGGAGGATCAAAAACTATTTTCTGATTTCCTTGGATATCCAGCTGTATTTGAAGGACATATATCTCTTTGGAACATGATATTTTTATTCATGAAATCTGCATGCTTGGATATATTAATGGGCATATATTATATGAAATAAATAAATTACGTGTAGAAATATATGTGATTGAATATTTTTTTTTACCTCTTTTCCATCCTGTCATTTATTTACAGCGTTGGTAATAAGCATCTTAGAACACATTTACACTATATTTATAGATATATAAGTTGAATAATAAAATAAGAAATTAAAGAGAAAAAAAAATTAAACTTAATATAATATAACAGGTTAAACGCAATCATTCCTATTTACAATATTCACATTCAGCCTCGGATATTTAGAACCGAGCTTGTCACCCCACTTCTAGAGGCAAAACCTGGACTCTGGAAGATCCCGACGCCACTCTTTTAACTGCGTCACTGGAATTTAGAATTTCCGCCGCGTACTAACCAAGCTGGGAGTGTCAAGATTAATTTCTCGGGACCATCGAAAAATATATATTAACTAGCCCAGTTGGGATTTGAACCCTACAAAACGTTTCAAACTTACCGCAAAGCCGTTGCGTCCCTTATTTAAGTCCTACTGTACACCCTCAGTAAGCAGTGTATTCAAGACTCGATTGGGATCCCACATTTCTTTTTGTTTTGAAAATTTCGAAATTAAACTTGATAAATAAAGTTTCTTTTTGGTATTCTCTTGTAGTTCTTTTAAATTTTATGTTTTAAGTTCCTCTATGAACTTAACTCTGCAATTTCCAATTGAAAGGTATATTTCAGATAACGATTCCTTAAAGTAAATCTAGTTCTAAAACGATGTCGGCGATTCCAATCGTTATAAAAAAAAAATCACGAAACTGTTTTATGGTTTTTGACTTTATAAAACCAAACAATAAGAGAAATTAAACAAACGTCTGAGAATTTAATTTATCCATCTTACCATTTTGTAAATCTAACGCCTGAAACATTGATAACGTCTCAAAAAGTAAATATCTCAATTATAATGACGAATTAATACCGGAAATTGTCTAACGATTTTCCTACCTTTTCCTTCAACGTTTGGTTGGAATCCCGCACAAATTCAAAACCATTAAAAATTAATTGGTAATTGGTAATGTATGCTTTCATGATGAATCTCATCGGGAAAATCACTGATATAAAATCTGTTGTACTTTTTCGTTTAAAATATCTCTTTTCTTTGAAAATTATAGAGTTGAGTGAGATGGAGAAGAAGTGAATGAGCTTATAAAGTCAACTTCACTACCAGAAGATCATACAATCATCAAAACTAAGACCTTCCTAATTTTATTCTGAAATTCTAAAAAATGAAAGTTTAAAAAATCAGGAATGCATATAAAAAAAAAGCGAAATTGAATTTTATAACAGTAGAAATCTGATAAATAAATTTTAAAAAATTTACCTATTTGATTATAATATTTTCAAGCTACCATTGTCCTGGATAATAAAAATACTCAATGTGAATTTAGCTCACATAGGCAAAAAAATATTTTTACAGTTACTGCAAACGGATAATATGATTGGTTGAGTCAAATATAATTTGTTAACGCACACTGAGCACACTTCTGAGGAGCTTCCAATTTTTTTATGAACTGGAGGGAGCTATTGTGGTAGGCTGCAAAGGATTAGATATGTGCAAAATTATTCAATGCACAAAACGTGGAACAGTGGTGAAAAGTGTAGGAAAACCCTCCAAAATGAAAGGTGTAAAATCATGTTGATGAGTGTGGTTTCTTACACTCAAATCACCGTAATTGGTTCTCCTATCAAAGTATATTTGTAAGCCGTTGACTTAATCTTACAGACGTTATTTCGGTATTTGGAAAAATTAAGTGTTTACTGGTTGTTGTTAATTTTTTTTTAAACCATCCAACGAAAAATATTCCGGCCAAGTCGATACCAACGAAAGCTATTGTAGGGTAAACGAATTGTAGTTTTTGTAAAAGTATGTATGGTTCATGATATACTTTTTTCCTAAATTACTTTGGTGACGTCCAATTTAATAACAGAAACATTTTGTTTGCACATTTTAAATATACAAGAAAAAAATGAGCTTTATTGACCTTTGTGATTAGACTATTTTTGCGTAAAAGTGTACATATCGGAGCATCTTTTGTGTAAGATTCATTGACGTACTGAGACGTATGAAGTTAAGGACCTTTTTGGAAGGTGTAACCAAAATAAGGTAAGAAAAATGATCAGAATAGCATTTTATTAATAGGAAAAAATGATTTTAATGACGGAAAATAAAGATTTATATTTTTCACCTGAAAATATAATCGAAAATAAAAATAAAATAAATAAATAAATGTATTTGAATTCAGTACCCTGGATAACATAAGAATTTGTGAGAATTACACAATTTAGAGGTTTTTACACAAAAACGACAGTTTCCTACCACTGTGCGGCGAACGCCTACCAGAACTACCTGATGGTCAGCTGCCTCATGGCTTACCTGAGAATTAATTGCCGATTGAGACTTTCCAGGAAATTGGCAATCACTCTTAATAGATGCGCACAAATATACTTTGGATATTTGGATTGTCCAGCTGGTGACGGAACGGAATAGGAGAGTTACTGTAGTTGTTTGCCAAGTTGTCCCACGAACCAAGAGAACATAACTCGATGTATGCAAGAACTAGATAATATTTGTTCTAACTACATGTATTAAATCCTGGCAGTATCCACGAAACCGGATCTCAGATTGTATTTATAACCTTTAAACTCATAATTAGATCCGGATACCAATTTTTTTGTATAGGATGAGTAGATTTTGTTTGTTTGATAATTTTAAATAATGCAGAAAAGCATGCCCATCTTAGTATGTATTATTAATATATAAATGATTTTTAATTTCATATTCTCGATGACTATCAATATTTTTATATATAAGCCATTTACAGTAATAGCAAACTTTACTTTTATAAGGGTTGCTCCAAAAACAAATAAAGTTATTATTATAACTTTATTATGTAAAGCATAAATTATTGCAACATGATTATCCGTCGCACAAGACTACTGATTGGTCCATTGTTATCTTAAAGGTTGACCCTTGTTATCTTGCATCACGGACTAGTTTGTTCGGATGTTCTGAGGCGAGATGTTCTTTTGGCTCTGCTATTTCCTTTTGGTTCTGGTCTCTTATTCAGAGGCAGAAATCATCGATGTAACAGACATCGGCAACAAGACTACCCACCAAGCACTAATGAGGAGACCCATGTGTCCTGAAGGTCAGAGGTTGACTAAGTGCCCTCCCACACTCTGCTGCAAAAAAGTCTACCATAGATAGGACAGGTTGGTCTTAAGTCTGCGTAGAATATGTCCCTATCTTCATTAGTAATGTGATGCTCTGAATATCTGATGTTAAAAAGCTTTTTAGAATGGAATTTTTTAATAAAACCAATTGTTCTGAACTCAAAACTTATCACTAGAATAAACCATATCCTTATCATCAATGTATAATCAACAATAAGAACCAATCAAAAAGTTACATTTTACTTTAGAAGTAAGCTTCAACAAAAATCTGGTGTGCATATTACATAACATTAAGTTATTACAGTTTTAAATGAAATTAATCCTTCTACATTTCAAATCTACATCTTTACTATTCACACAGACAATCCCCTTACTACAGGGTTAACTAAAATTATGTATCACAAAGTAAACAAAAAATTCCCTAGAAAGGTAGGTATGTCCAATAACTGTTTTCTTAAAAGATTTTTATTGATGTCAATTATTTAATTTATAACAGTTATAAGTTACGGCCTGATATCAGCTGGCAGGGCCATAACATCTGATCGAGTAATATATCAGCTGTAGATTGATTGATTAGTCTTTGAGTTGTCTTCATACGTTTCATTTCACACTCCTTTCTCTCTTTTTATTTTTAGTTTTCAATCCAGTAAATCATAAGAGGTGTCGCAACCCGGGAACTTTAGATATAGACCGAATAAATAGGTCAAGATCCAATTTTTTTTTATTCCAAACTTATAAAAAATGTTGTGGATATTCAGACATGATAGCTTACGTGGTCAGACCGGCAGTCCTGAACTTGACCCCTTGAAAACCTTCCTCCGGTGATGAAAAGTGATATTCCGCCGCTATCGAATATGGATGGATATAGCGAAAGCACACGCCACTTTGCTGGAGTGGATTAAGGTTCGTACGGCAATCAGGTTGTGGCATTATTCTGGTTATAAAGTTGGTCCACCCAACTTCATGAAGAGAGTACCCTTAATTATGTAAAAATCTGATTGTCGAGCATGATACTGACCAAATCACCTCCTTACACAACCGTTGGTATTGTAACAGTACTCCCTTACAAAGTACAGCACCCCTAGCCCTTCGTAGCGTGTAGCGATACAAATTTAATATTTTTTAATAATAAAACAATTAATTCAACTAATTCATTTTCGAAATATAAACAATAGCATGCATATTAAATGTTGTTCAAAGTGATTGCCTTGAGTATTAAGACAGGATAATGGCATTATCTTTTTTCCAAAGGAACAGTGGCACTGGATTTGAGTAATTGTTAAAGTATTGGATTTTTTTTTTAGATAACATTAAACAATAAGCGTGGTGAATGACCTATAGTCTCTAAAAATTGGGATAATTGAAACATTTTATATAATGTTAATGATTGAATTTGATTAATAAAATAGCTAGACCTCATATTAATTTATTTATTATAACTTAAATAACTTATATTTGAAGAAGATAGTTAACCTACGAAGTAGATTGTAGGAAGATAGTCCGGGGGGGAGGCGGTCAATAAAGCTATCAAAATAGTAAAATAAAACTAATTATTGTTAACCAACGTTTTTCCCAACTTTGCAGAGCTTCGTCGGGGCTAAATGAAAAGCTAGATACAAACATTGTTAGATATGACAAAATATTAAAATAAATACACAGGGAAAATACGAAAATAACATAAATAAAAAAAGATTTTTTCTTAATATTCAGACATGAATATCTATTTCTGGGTGGTCCCAAGAAATAAATCTTGACTATCTCAGGTGGAAATCGTACCTACAACGTACCAAAACGGCTGCTCTTAGACCTTATTTCCAACCCGAATATTGTGTATTATACAGGAAAGTTGTCACAACACATCCCTCCGCATTCACTACGAGCTGTTTGATATTATAGTCAAAGATAATCAATACAAATATAAAATGACAATACCTCAGAAACTAAAGAGTTAAAATAAAAATTAATTTAATTTAATTTAATAAAAAAATGACATATCTTATTATTCAAAATATTTCATAGTTATCACCGAAAAATTAAGAATAAGCTAATCAAACAACTGGTTTTTGAACCAATTATTACATAAGCACTTCTATCTAATGACTTGTCTAATAACAATTATTTCAGTATTTTAAACAAAAATAATAAGATCATTAAATGATAAATTTAATGGTACTAAATTTAACACCTTAATGCTATAAAAGATTATTCCCACTAAAAATCAAACAACTATATTAAGTTTGATTTAATTGGTTATTATTTCTATTTATTGATAACCCACATAACAATCAGCCACAGCCTGAAGTAATGATAGCGATACAATTAAAATAAAATCATACCAGATTAAAAAAAATGTATATGCATGGAGCATTAAAAAACTGCGGTCCAGGAAGCTTCGACTATGACCCTTAAACATTTACAAGCGAAGAGTTCCAGGGAGCCTATGATGTAATGTACAAAATACTGGAAGCGGGATGTCGATGCCCAAGGGTCTTTTTGTACCCTACAATACAAAAATATTTAATAAATTTATATATTTAGCTATATATAAACAAGTAAATAAATTGGAGGGGAGCGCGGGTAGCCCCGGGGTAAGGCGCGTGGCTACTAACTCTAAGTACCCGAGTTCGATTCCAGCTAGGCAGAAAATTGTTTTCTGTCACATTGTAGCCGTGAGTCAACTCCTGTGGGTCTTGGAGCCCTCCTGGTGTTTATCGAGCGTAATTCTGACCAAATCACCTCCCTGCACAACCGTTGGTCTAGTAACAGTACTTTCTTACAAAGTACTGAACCCCTGACCCTTCATTGGTTGTAGCGGTACAGATTTTAATTTTTTTAAATAATTTTTTATTTTTATTTGATGGATTTATTTATTGATAGATATTACAATCTGCCACACAGTTGTGGGCAATAAGTAATATTGATGAATGATCTCATACATACT
>NW_027106576.1:117944-128701 GCF_000696795.3 Halyomorpha halys
TAAAAAACTCTCTTAAAATATATACAAACAAAAGAATAGACAAGATGAACATAATCAAACTATCTGTATGAAAAATAAATAAATAAAATAACATAATGATAAAATAATATATACAATAATTTTAAATAAATTAGAAAAAGAGAATCAAACTATATAATTAGATATTGAAAATAACTAATAATAAAATTCTGAGCTGAATATAATTATTAAATAAAAACAGTGATTGTATTCTAGGTAATTGTTACTCATGCGACCTGAGGATCCCATGAGTAAGGTGTAATTTCATATTTTGTACAGACGGAGGATAATGGACTGTATGTACGAAAAGTAGTCCCAAATACCGAAATAAACGGAATAAGAAGTATTACTAGTCTTCCATGAAAATAAA
Source organism: Halyomorpha halys (assembly GCF_000696795.3). NCBI lineage: Eukaryota > Metazoa > Arthropoda > Insecta > Hemiptera > Pentatomidae > Halyomorpha > Halyomorpha halys. Next base: position 118,333 of record NW_027106576.1, read on the forward strand.
TGAATAATGAGTATATTGTTATTCTTTAGCGAATAAAGATAGAATTAATGAGAAATCGTTAGGAAAGGTTATATATAGAAAACTATTTCACACACCGACCTCAGTATCTAAGGACATATCATCACTGTATATTTCTTATCACAGCCAGTCCACTTTTATTATTGGAGGCAGAATGTCCTTGTGGTGGTTTTTGTTTTTGGTCTTCCTCCTTAACCCATCTTCAGCGGCGGTTGACAACATAAAAGCCCATGACATCGGCAATAAGACAATGATACAAGTAAAACCAATCGGATGTCCCGCTGGGAAAATGTTGGCTCCTTGCGGTATAACTCTCTGCTGTAAAAATATTGCTTTTCAAGGTTAGAACATACATATTTAGTATATATACACCTATAATCATATGGTTTTTGGAGGTTATGATATACGAGTAATCGGAATATAATAATATTTGGTTATGATATAATGATAATTGGTTATAAGTTTTTTGGATTAATAATTTATAATTTTGTCCTTGTACAATTTTTTCTTTATAGGGACTAATAAATCTTACAATTCAAATTGGCAAAAATTTTAATGTAACTCTATACTAACTAAATACATACTCATTATCATCCTTTAAAATCATAAATCTAATTTGTCCGTATTTTTTTTTTATGAAAAGATAGTAGACGATTGCTATATCAGAGCTATAACAGATAAGAAAACGGCACTGCTATCAAACTATCTCCACGCCCTGTCCTGTAGCAATATTAAGTGATAATTAACAATTTTAGAAATAACTAAAATTATTTTTTATATTGGGGAAAATACTTTACTTCACCAAAAATGGCTCTTAAACCAATTACAGTATCGAAGTTTAAAGTTTTCTCTCAAATAATAGAATTTTTTTTCTCAATACATAAGTTTATGTAGCAACAGTTGTCTAGTTATATCAGTTTTCACTTACTATTTTTTTTTTAAATTAAATCAAATGAAGATATCCACAATCAAATAAATAGCACAATAAAATCAGTTACCCTGCCCTACATCAATAATAAAAGATATTTAATAATTTAATCAACGAAATTGTGATTTTTTTTTTAATATAGGGAAGGGAAGAAATAATTTATTTCATAAATATAACATACTTAACCAAAGTAAAAAGTATTATTTAATTTTTATTTTTTATGAAATTTTCAAGGTTTTGTAGCGAAAATTGTTTTGAACATATTAGTTTATAATTATCTTTCCTCTTTCCAAAAATATATAAATTATATCCATGAAAGTTTGTGAGGACAATTTTTTATGAGATGTGAAATCAAATATAAGAATATATGAACATCAGTTTACAATTACTTTTTCTCATTCCAAAAATAGTCATCACAGGAGGACCACAGTCCTCGAGCATCTTCTCCACTTATTCACCTACGGTCAACCATCTACACCTCATTATATTTTTTTTTCTTTACAGGGGAAGACCATATTTATCGTATTAGTTTGTATAGAATGCAATTCGACCTGTTGTGGCGTTTCAATTCTTTTCAGAAAATTAAAGAAAATCAATATAGAATTATAGATAGACTGTGTCCTTTTTTGTCATTTAATTCCGAATCTATTGGTCAGTAGAAAAAAAAATTTCCATTGAATTCTACATAAAAATTATCCTATTGATATTTGACTGTGAATTACCGAATTCAAATTTGAGAACTGTTTGAAAGGTAGTTAAAAATTATTCTCACTGGATTTTTTAAGGCATTTCGCCATAATTCTGGAAATGGATTTAAGATGTCCTATTAATATATATCAAATGTGTTTTTAGAAATAGTAATAGGTACAAGAAGATCCTTTTCATAAAAAAAATTGTTAAATTCAAAACATTTTTCTTAATTGTTAAAGTGATATATTTTTCAGGTTCTTGAGAATTTTTCATGGGGATTTTCACTAAATGTAGGTTTCTGGTTATTCGCACAAAATTCCCAATGCAAAATTCATATTCATATGCATATATAGAATTCTTGTCTATTAGCTTTAGTTCGAGTGCCTAATTGCATCTTTACCATTTAATGGTTCCTGACCTATAGTTTTTCATACGCCAAAAGTTTTGCCAAACAACTAGAAATAAACATATTTTTGATTTATTTTGGCAAATATTATGAAAACTACTACTCCTAAGAAGATAATGGTTATAAACTACTTTATAACACTATTTTTTTGGTTTACTTAACATACCTTGTAGAACTTTGGACGCTAGGACTATTCTTTACCAAGCTTGCCTGTTTTGGATTACTGCTTTCTTGTATACTGCATGCAAATCTTTCGTATTTTTGTTGCTTCTGTCTACCCATCTGGTTTTTTTTTGTCTCCCACGTGGTCTCAAACCTACTATAATGGAATTAATTGTTGTGTATTGGCGTCCTGTTCATTGCTTTGAATAACATGCCCCACCCATCTTAACCTTCTCGTTTTCACGTCATGAGATATTCACTGACCAGTTTCAGAAAACCGTAAGAGTAAAATGAAGATAGATGGGTGTTTTTTTTTCATATCCTAACCCTTCTTTCTAGCAGGTCTATGTTTTTCTGTTTTGCTTTTATCTATTTATTATTAGTGTCGTTTATTGTGTCTTATGTATTTATTATATTAGACACTAACAATAAACAACACTAATAAAAAATAGATTAAGTGCCAAACAGACTGAATATCTATCAAAAAGAACGGTTATAATGTAGAAAATAAAAAAACATTTACCTTTCTCTATTTCTCTCTTACCAAACCTTGTACAAGTTAGTCCTAGTGGTTGTTATTGTTACGTAGACTACTCAGTCATAAAACAATTGTAATTTAGGTTTATATGTATTAATCTTAGTTTGTATTCAATACATTTTAGTGTTTAATTTTTAAAGTTAAGAAAATTAATTATTTTTGTTTACTTTAGAGGATGCCTATACAAAAAAATGAAGCCTCAATATAGGTATTTTATTTTTGACTGATATATTATTTATGTACATATTTCATGTTTTTAAGCAAAAATAATATTAGATTTGATCGCATCCTGCATTTCCTTATTATTGTATCATTTTAACAATATCGATATGTTGATTTTTTTTTTAGTGGTGAAGGTTTCACATTTTAAAAGATTTTTTTTTAAAGTGTATAATAATTAATCATGTTTAAAACCAAACTATATTTTTTATTTAATAGCTATACTATTATTATATGTATAGTTATAGCTACTATTGTATGCTAGTACATATATTATCTTTTAAGAGTTTTTGTTTCTGGTAGAATAGAGATGATTATAAAGCGTATTTTTCACTGTTTTCAGGTATGACACTATTACAAAAAAAGGCAACTTTGACAGTTATTTTAAAGTTTTGCGTTCTAATGCTTCGTTTTTTCCCATATTTATACAAATAAATTTGAAAATTAGAATTAACACGAATTTCACAGAGGGGAGGAGGGTTTGCTTATTGCCAAAGGGTTTAAATTCCTTTAGTACATGTATACATGCCTGTAGGTAAAAAATGGAGCGTATATATATATATTCAAGAAAGAATTTTATTTAAACATGTCATTATAGCAGATACTGCACATGAAAATGTTTAAGCCTCAGGTGGCTCCAGAACAATTAAGTTCATCAAGATATTGAAAATCAAAAATATATAAACGAAGTAATTAAAAAGAACTTAAGTTCGGAGACATTATTATATCGCATTAAATAATTAAGGATATTATTATTAATTTAAAATCTGGTGCTATGTATTTTTTAAATTATTGATGTGTTTAATTAATTTAAGAAAAAACAATTAGTTAAATTAATAAATGACTTGATATTTTACAGGTCGCTAGGTTGAGCTGCTCTCTCACTCTTGGAGTTATACTCTAAAAGTAAGTAATATTCAAAACATCATTACATTTTATTTCTAGAAATTTATTAAATATCTTTAAAACGATACCATATAAACATGGAACGCATGAAATCAATTATATTAACATTTCAGATTTTCTAATGACCTCATTATATGTTTTCGGAATTGCAAAAAATAAAAGACCTGTCGATTAAAATATCGCTCATCTATATATTTTATATTTAGATCCCTTCCATATTCTTTTGAAGTTACGAAATAAAGAAAAAAATAAATATGAGGATCACGTCATCTTACAATTGGTTGAATTAACATTTACATTACTATTACCTGTATTACATTACATTGAGTTTACCTCACAAAGAATGATACCAGTAGTTAAGTTCACTAACTGTTGGGCACCAAAGGAAGATATTTACTCCTTATCAAGAAGCTCCTTTGACAATTAATTCATACATATGCGATAACCGCACAATAACTGACCAGTATATTTTATCATTATCTCCACTATTGTTAACCCGAATATAAATGAATGCATACGTATGTGCAAACATTTGCCAGAATGTGGGTTAGGATTGTTCATGTCGTCTGGATCGTAATAGGAGTGATCCTTTTGTCATTACACTGCCATGGTCGATACAACAAAACTTCTTTCTGCCCACCGGGCTACCAGTTCATCGTGATAGAAGGTGACATGGCAAGCTGTATACCGAAACAGACAGAGCCTTATCAGGCAGGAGTGAGTATAGTATACTTGTTAGAATGAGTTTTGAAATATGTAGATTATTATACTTTTAATTGTGGAAGTGGGTAGCTCAATGATCAGGTATTTTGTTACTAACTCCAAGCTTTGGTGATAATTATTTTCTGTTTCACTGTAGCTATGAGTCATCCCTGCTGCTTCGGTATGTCGTTCCGGGGTTTACCCAGCCTCGTTAAGCGGGAACTCTTCGTTGTGTAAAAATCTGGTAGGTGAGCGTGATTCTAATCAAATCACCACCTTGTACAACCGTTATAACAGTACTTCCTTACCAAGTACTCCACCTATGACCCATGGGTTGCAGTAGCACTAATTTCATTGTCTTGGGTGGTAACGGTATATATTTTTATTTTTTTTAAATCTCTAATTATGCAGTTGTTTTAAGAAGCTTTAGGGTATAACACAGTTCGGATCATATATTTACCCTGGAAAGATACTTATATTTTTTTTTACTTCTAAGAAAAAAGTTATAAACAAAGAAAATGTCCTAAGCATTGACTTTAAAACAGCCTGCGACTCCGTTGATAGAATCTATTTTTGGAAAATAATAACGGCAATGGCAATGGGTTATACAAGAATGGTGCAGTTTACCACTTAGTATACACTCAGGAATAATTTACTAATATACCATATATGCAGTTAATGTAACAGTCTTAGGCACAGGTTTGTAAGTTGCTGGACTTTTCACTGAACTCTGCAGCTGAATATATAAGCTTAAAAAAACTGAAAAGAAACAAATAATGCGATCGTAAGACGATACATAAGCCCAAAAGATAACCTTCCTTCAAAAACTTCAACCCTTCCCCAAAGGAAACCTAACTTTCTTGAATGTAGATAGCGCGAAGTAGCCAACATAGCGAATTAGCTTCCATAAACGACCAGCTAAGTTAAGTCAATCAAAGAACACTTAGTGCTGATAAAGCTTTCTTCTCAGTAACTCAGGTCGGAAAAAATGTCACGAAAGCAGAACCTAAGAATTTACAACTCAATTATTAAGCATGTAGTGATGTACGGAATTAAGACATGATCTCTTCCGGAAACCTTTGAGGAAAAGATTTAAGAAGAACAACGAAGGAAGAAAATTTTCGAAACGAAAATCGATAGCTCTGGAAATGAAAGCAATTAAGTTACAATGGGCAGGATGTGTGGCAAGACACCCTACATGCCCTCTCCTCCTAACTCAGAGGAAAGGGTTCATCGAAGATAAACTTGGGTGAAGAAGGTTTCTAAAGCAAAAAAATAAGACTTCTTCGTATTCAGCGTGTAATAGTGAAAAATGTATGGACCGTATTCATGATTTCTGCCTTGTCGAATGTAATTTCAATTTTTCTGGATTAATAAAATATCCTAAGAATTCTTTTTATAAATAATAATATTCAATAAACATGTTTTAGCATAAGAGTACTGCAAGTAGCTCTGAAATAGTCAACCAAAAAAAAATCAGCCTAAATTAATTTTGTTGTTTGGGTTATCTATTCTATATATTTAAATATTTATTTTAAATAATAATTGGCTAGTAACGTCAATTGATAACAAAATAAGTCAATTATCATCAATTTAGCATTCGATAATAGAACGAATGTTGTGACAGTTAGCTGATAATGTAGTTGATAAGCCCTTCCACTGTCGAAGAGACAAGGCAGAAATGTTTCTGGGTCGTTGGTTCACCGTCCTCTTTTGGTTCGTTAGTGGGCTTCTTCTCCTTTCCTTCTATTTGAAGTTGCTGTATCAGTTGCGCCATAGTTTATCATATGATATATAATGTATGTATTAATATTTTAAGTTACTTAATTAAGACCTTTTTTAACACCAAATATTTATTTAGTATCCTATATAATAGATACATTACAAGGGTAAATGATTCCATGTTAATGTATGTTACCAATTACATAAATATTATCAGGGAGAAATAAACCCAATACGTAATATGTGATCACTCAATATAAAAAAAACATTTACATATGGTAAATGACCCGAATTCAATTGTTGTTCATAACCACATATTATTTTAAAGCAGTTGTATATTTCAAAGAGTTTTATATTTTGCTGTTTTATATTGGCTTACATTCTCCTTAATAACTCTTCATAAGTTTAATACATGTACACTATAATATATGTATTTTTAATGGGTTTGAATTAAGTTTAATTCCTTCTTGTAAGGATATCAAACATCATGCCACCGATAATGTTAATAAATACTTTTCTGCGGACTAAAATTAAAATAAATCTGATTATAGAATAAATTAAAATTACATAGACATTTTAAAAAGAAAACTATTTCTTGGAGTGTATTTTAATTTTTGAACTGAATCAAAGTTTTTTTTCATCTTTTCTTTAAGTTGTAAGTCTACTAGAAGTCTAAATAAAATTTAAAAAACTGAATAATTTTAATTTCTTTCATACTTATGGGACTTAATTGGAACATATAGGATATTGAATTTCTCGTAAGAATCTGTCTACATAATTGAGCTTTATCATCATCTATACTATTTAAGTATTATTAATCAAAGAAATATTAAGGTTAATAATTTTTTAAAAATTATTTAATGATATTTACTACTGCATTTACATAAAAATACAAATAGTAATTTTGATATGATATCAAATAATGATATGAGATAGGCGTGTAGAGAAACTTCCCATTGCTAGCACTACAATAATACTTCTACATTTGAAATTCGTAGAGTTGTCAGGAGTTGAGGAGGAAGAAAGATTTAAAAGTAGTGGCTTTAGGTGGTTAGGGAGTTTATTATGGAAGCATTAATATGTGGTTTGTGTTAGATCAGTTACGTATGGAACATTAAGGTCTTTATGGAAGATTTTATTTATGACAAAGTAATGCGGAGAGGAACATTTAGCTCAAAGCTCAACTCCGCCTGGTTAATAATTCATAAATGGTTTTGTCATACAGGTTTCTTTATTTTAAGTAAACAGTGAACTTTACGCTTAAATTGAAAAAACTATAAAGAAATTATTTTAAATTTTGGGCGATTTATGTTTTCAGGAACTATTCGACCAAGTAAGTATCCGATATAAATTGTTCTTAAATTCTAAATTTAGTTTACTATGTTACTTCCTCCCCCTCCCTTTTTTTTTAAATCATTTTTTACACAACATTCTCTTCTTTGAGTCCTATCATATTTTACAATGGTTATATCTTGGTCTCATTAGCCCTGATGAATCTCTTCGAAGTGAGGTAAAACTTTGATTACAGATAAATCGTTTTCTCTGTTATTTTTGTACCTTTCATAACCACCACGTAAAAATCATGTTAACTATAATTAATAAAAGCTTTATTCAATTAAAGAATCAACTGCAATTCGCATGACAATATTTCTTTTAATCTCAAACAAAAAACAAGGTTTTAAATAGTTAACAAATCGATTATTTAACTTTTAATTTTTATATAGGTTATAGATTATATAGGTTATACGACAAAAATTCATCTAAATTCAAACTATGTTCTAGATAACTAATATTCTCAATTTTTTTTTCTAGGTAACGTCAGGATTCACAGCTTCAACAACATGTTAAAGACAAATATATGTTATTACAGTTATTATTGTATTAAATTATTATTATAAAATTTAATCATTTTTATGAAATTACATTGCTATTAAGAGTTTACATACCCGATAAATATTCCAATTATGACCTTTTTATTTAATTTTAATTTAAATTATATTACATTAAATATGAACTAATTATATATTAAATTATATTAGCATAGGTGATATAATATTAAATATCATATTATAATATGGATAAATTAAATTTGGATACTACTTAGCATTATTTTATGTTAGGATAGGTGATATAATATTAAATATCATATTATAATATGGATAAATTAAATTTGGATACTACTTATAAAAAATATTCATTCCTTACATTGTAGTTTTTAATCTTCATGTTTAAATGAAGTTTTGAAAGTTAAAGAAATAACTGATAAATATTAATTGATTTTATCTAATTATCTATCTTCCTATAAAATATTTCTACTCAAGTTGTAGAGCGTATGTTTTGAACATATCATTTAGAGCTGTTGGAAACTTGACGTCTGTAAATAATTTTTATATGTTATTTTGTGTATATAGCCCTAAAGACCTATAACCCCATTACTGCCTAGTTTCCAAATATTTTCTCCAATTTTTAGTTTTAATTTATACGCCACGGAGGTTTCAATATAACCGATTTTGAAGTCTTATTTGTATTCCTTACTCTTACACAAAATTTACCTTTTTTTCAATTAATTATTTTTCATAATACCCCTTCGTACTTGTTGTTTCTTAATGGGGTCAGTACATCCAAAAGGATGTGTGTGCAAAGTTATGTTTATTGAATTTGATTAATTATGAATCAGGATTATTAAAGTTCATCATTGAATGTTTAGGATGATCAGTACAAAAAGAATTAAATATGTAGATAATTAAAAAATTATCTACGTTTATATTGAATATATAAATAATTAAAAAAATATGTTATTTTTTAAAGATCTACATTATTGTGATTGACGTCAATGGGAAGAATATAACGAAAAAAAAATTAGATTATCCTAAGAAGGTTGCTAGCCTAAATATTAAAAATTGATATGGTGCGCGCATCACATAACCTTTATTTTCCACCCTACATGTAGCCCCAAATTTTGTTTGGGATTGGTTGGCTCGTGTTGAAATTATCACAAATTTTATGCTTTTCAAAAAAAAATCTAAAGACCAGGGTAGACAAAGATTATGAACAAAATATTTTAAATCTCCTGTTGTTATAATAATTCATATTTTAGGATTTCTTGAGGTGGGGACAACGAATATCAACTTCCTGCCAAGCGTACAATAGTTTAATAAAAAGATCACGAAGTCAAGTGAATACCAATGCAATCGGTAGAGATCGGTTGAGTCTCGTCTTTTTCGGATACAACTCTGGTTTTTATTTATAACTTTTTTTTCCTTTATTTATTCACAAAATTCTTTAATATTTTCTTATTTATCTATTTGCATTATTACTAACAATGCGAACACTTTATTTCTTTTCAAATAAACAAATTGAAGATATATTATATACAAATTATTGGCCGTATTATTTGAAATTATGATGTAGTGTTGTCCGAAGAAAACAAAAAATAGTTAAAAACTATTTATTAGTTAACGCTTCACTCCATTTTGTAGAACTACATCAGGGCTAAAAGATACAAAAACAACTAAAAATATTTTGACAGCAGGATAAGATACAAAAACCTAATTTAAGATAGGGCTGAAATTATGTAAATATAAGTCCAAAGAAAATGATAAACAAATGAACAAAAAGAAGAAATAAAATTAGTTATAATCTAAATTGGACAATGATAAGAATATTAAAAAATTAAGTAAACTATTAGTTTATATATAATCTTTTCAATTCTTTGAGACTGGAATTTATTTTTTAAATAATTCAAATGGTATCTATGTTATGTCTCAACACTCTTCATTATATTAACAGTCCAACATTTCGGCCAATTCGGCCATCTTCAAGGACAATATTAAATATAAATTTACACCTCATATCCAATTATTTAAAAACGTTTTGCAGGCTATTTCGTCCAGATCATAAATTACAAGTCAAATTACCCTATTTGTCACAAATTTATTAATGATTAAAACTTTTAATTTGAGATCAACTTACACTATCAACTATCATATAAAGTTTATATGGTAGTTGAAAGTGTAAGTTGATCTCAAATTAAAAGTCAATGAAATACACATAAAGTAATTAATGACCTAGGCTGGAC
>NW_027106576.1:135007-136840 GCF_000696795.3 Halyomorpha halys
GTTAATGTTTGAAGTACCACCAATGGGTGGTTCCTTCCCAAGATTTTCAAGTGTATATGAAACATACTACATATTTACCTGTTGTATTATTTTGTACAGTTGTAAATTACAATAAATAAATAATAAAAAAAAAAAAAAGTGTTTTACGAGTAAACGCCTCATTTATGTTAAAATTAACATATTTATGCACATATCTTGACTTTTTTCTAGCAGATTCATTCCGTTTCTCGTTATTCAATATTTTTAATTTATATTTTTCAGGTGTTAATGATCTTAGTGGTAATTAAAATTTATGTATTATATTTTTGATAGATGGATAATTCAAGTCAACCCTCTTTTATTCTTGTGAGACAATGTTTTACTCATTGTTGGAGTGAGTAGACCAATTCTGCGTATATCAGGTCTCTCTTCTAATATCCAAAGTCCACTTATTTTATGCCAATAACATTTATATAAATACAATAAGTCAACCTTATTTGAAATGGTGTCTCTACGCAAAATATTTTGTATTTTCTCGTTTTTGTTTTTTTTCTTTAACGAATAGATCCGTAAACAAACCACCAAGTAACAAAAGCTGAATATTTATTTGAATCTTTTCATAAGGAGACGGAACTAAAGAATGGACAAGTAGAGAAAAAAAATTGTCGATATTACCAACTTCGTGACTAAAGTATTCATAATGAAAGATTATACAAGGCCACTGAGGAACAAGGAAAATGTGCTAGAAGGATGTGAGCAAAGTGCAAGGAAACGCGTGAAACTATCTTCCGATAAAACTTTTCCAGATAACAAAGGAAAATTACTGCACTGATTTTGACTCATATGATAGTTTAAAATTCTAAATGTTGCGTTAATCATAACTCATTATCAGTTTTCGTGGACAGTTCAGTCGGATATGCGTCAGTTAAGGAAAGAGCGGTCACGGAAAAAGCATTATTATTATCATAGTTATTAGTTATAAAACATATTAAAATTAATTGATTCTTTTTTAATTTAAATTCCTTATAATTATTGTTAATAAAATTAGTCAACAAAAATAGAATTAGTCAACAAAAAAGAAACTCAACCTGGCCCTGTTTCATAATGAAAGCTAATAGTATTGGTTCATAGTACAAGTATAGAAAAAACGTGGTAATTACACTATTATTTATTTATTTTCGTAATAGGGGGGACAATTAGTTATATTTCAGGAGTTAAAAAGTACTAAAGTACAAGCCAGTATAATTGTATTAAGTTAAATCGACAAGACTAATAGTATTAGTTTGTACTTTGTTATGAAACAGGGCCCTGGTTTTCTATTTTTGTATTGTTGCTTTTCATACCAGATAATGAAAGGCATAATATAAAAATATAGGAATAAAAAATATAGGTGCAAAATTTATTACTTGTAGCATTATAACTTTTTTGCTAGGATCCAAAGTCCATGATTTATTGGGAAAAAACAAAACAAAGCCCTAAAAATTACTTTATCAAACTAATTAGCTGCTCAGGAACCATTTTAGGACCTCCATAAATGGCATTCCTGCGATATGTTTAGACTTATATATAGTACTGTATTTCAGTTTTTAGCAAAGATGAAATTTATTTCGTTTATACTTTTAATTGTTGTTGTTGTTGTCTGGGGCTTAAGGGCGTAAAACCCTGAGGTCATCAACGCCCATGTTTCGTGCTTTATATTTTATTTCTATAATTCTATTTCACTTTAAATAATTTCGAAAAAAAAAATTTAAATAATTACTTCTGGTGGTATTTAATTCTGTTGTATGGAATTAATTCTGTTGTATTTTTTTATTATGTATAACAGATTTTCTGGTTTAAATCTTATTCAAAAGG
>NW_027106576.1:137980-158606 GCF_000696795.3 Halyomorpha halys
AGTTTTTTCCTTCTGAATAAAAGAGGAGGTAGTCCAGCTTCGGAACACAGACTAAGAATGGGGCTAGTTCGAAATACTTATATACTTTTAATTACCGTCATATGGAATATATATATATATTAAGTAGCGAGGTGTTTTCCAGCCTATAACTCTGAGTCCTACCTACCAGGGCCCTATTTCATAATAAAGTACAAACTAATACTATTAGTCTTGTAAATTTATCTTAATTCAATTACACAGACTTATACAATAGTAACTTGTACTTTATTATTTTTTAATTCCTGAAGTATCACTAATAGTCATCCCTATTGTGAAAAAAATAAGTATTAATATTATTACCACACTAGTTTCTACTCTTGTACTATGAACTAATACTATTAGCTTTAATTATGAAACAGGGCCCAGGTCTCGCAAAATGGTATGTGTGCAGCCTAGCTCAAAAACGAAACCTAAATTCATATTTAAGCCGATATATTTCTGGGATGTGATAGTAACTTTTCGAATAACATTGACAAACTGAAAGTGCTATTTAAGAAAATCAATTTTGCACGTTACAAGAATTTTATCTGACGATTTTGATTAAACTCAGTAAATTAATATACAATTACGTGGTATTTAAAATCAGGCTTAATGACCAATTTTATGAAATATTCTTCAAATGCACCTTTAATGTCGCTTATTTGATATCATGGTTAGCAATAATAAACAATGAATTAATACGAAATATTATAGAATTTGTTAAATAGTTTATGTTCTTTCATTTTTTCTTATTTTATATTATTTATTAAATTTTATTTTCGCTTTTTTTTATTTACTACCAAATCGGCCTGGTGGGCCTTACAAGGTTAATATAACGGTTACATTTTTTTTACAATTGACTATAGGGAGAAGTATAGTCCCATACGAAAGACCCTCCTAACTATATAAACGTTATAAATAAAAATAAAAATTCTTAATAAGAGAGAAAAGTAAAATTAATAACAAGAATAACGACATTCTTATATCTAGCAAAACAAACAATTGCCTTCTAATGGGAGAAAAACACAAGTTAATTTGAAAAACAAGGACGAAGAGAAAAAAAATAAATAAATAAAACAGGAGTCAAAAATGGCATTGATATAACATGATCTGAGAGTTGAACTTCATGAACCTTTTTTTGATGTAATCATTTATTGACTCTATTTGTAATTCCTTTAGCTATTGGCTATTTCTTACAAACCAAGGATCATCCACTGCTATTTTAAGGACTTTATTTTGAAAATATTGTAATTTTTTTTTAAAGGATGACTAATAAAGCTCCTTAGACTTCACAGCCGTACATCAGCAGTGGCCTAAGAATTGTTTTAAAAATAAGAATAGCTGTTTCTGGTTTTAGTTTGGTTTTCTATTTAGGGTATTATATAGCTTGCTAACCTTGATTAGGTTTGAATTAGTTTAATGTTGATAAGGTGGTTCTAGGTAAGCCGGCGATCGAGGTGAATTCTCAAGCATCTCACAATTATTTACACCTAGAGAAAGTAGGTTTTTATAGGTTGATATATAAGTGAAAGTTATATGATGCGCGCACCGCACTAGACGTTATGGTTTATGCTTTACGACATGTTACTCACCGAATTAATAAATTACGGTTCTCATTCAACAAATAATTTAATTATGTTTGATTTAATACACTATTACTTCATCGCTAAGATACGCTTCAGAAAGATAAGTTTAAGGAGTTTTAGGGAAAAAACAAGAAAAAAGCCTAATTCATTACTTAATGAAAGCAATTACGCACACTATTCAATGTCCTAAAGGACCATCAGAAATCCGTTTCTAAATTATGGTGCAATTTGATTTTTTTAATTATTTGCTTATGCATGTTCTATGGGCTTTTAGTTTTTTGCATCGGGCTCATTTACTATTTCAGTTGTACTTGAATCCTACGTTTTTTTATTTTGAACCGGCAAAAATAGAAGGAGGAGGTGATTTAAATATTTCATTTATCTTGTTTAATGATCTCCTGGAGAGATGGACTTACTTCTGGGAATCCCCTCTTGTGGTCAGGTATATAAGCTTAAGCTTAGAAGATTCGTGTGTGTTAGAGTCCGTAAGCAATGATGTCTCCTTTGTTCATCGCACTATTGCTTTTGGTTTCTTCCAGCGTGGCAATCCCGAAATGTTTCGCCGGATCGAAATGCAAGAATATATTCAGGGCACCTACCCAGTGTCCCGAAGGATATCAGTTTGTAAGGACAGCAAACGGGGAACATTGCAGGCCCATTTATGAAGGAAAGGTAAGATGCTTTTTCTTGCAATCGAAGTAATCAATAAGAAAAAACAGATAATTCTTTAAGTCAAAGTTAAACTACAGTTTCATTTTTTCTGATTTTGATTTTAATATTGAAATAGCCGAAGATGATCTCGCTTCGCTTGGGTTTAGCAGGGCAGCTTCTTTCAAATGTTAATTAGGAAAATTAACTTTTAAATGACAGAAATTATATCTTAATAATCTGAATACAGAAAATTTTTTTTTAATATTTAATTTTGTTTTCACTATAATTAATTAACTATGTCTATAACAAAGATACCATAATTCTTTGGAGCGAAAATCTTGTGTCTGCTAGCTTGAGAGCACATGAGACAAAAAAAAATTTATAAAACAATTTTTGCTATTTTATGTTTAAGATACTCCAAAAATTATACCGATGACTTAAGTTAAGTTGTAAAAAGAAAATCTGTAGGATGACCTTAGAAAAGAACTACTGCCTACGGTAGTCTTTAAAACTCCGAATAGAAAAAAAAAATTGTATGATGTGCATTATTAAAGCACTACTAAGAAAAAATCAATAAAATGTTCAGACCATCGCTGAAGGGGCCTTAGATTCTCTCTGATGTAATCTAACAATTAATATATATTTAATCCTTAAAAAAGAATCTCGAGCATTAAACTGAGAATATGTTTAATTCAAGTTTAAGATTTTTCCTTCTATATACCAAAAGTTAAAAAATAAAAATTATATTTTATAAGACCAAATCAAAGTGCCACTTTATTCAATAGATTTTACACATTTTTCCAATTTTCACAATAATGGCTCAACAGATTTATGCCAAACTCATCATTGAAAAAGTTTATGATCTTTAATATCAGATAGGTCTTATCCCCACTGAAATAGTCAGGCTTAAATACCGAATTTTCAAAAAGTAAAAGTATCTTAAAATTATTTCTCAATTAAATTTTCAATACATAACCAGCTCTTCATTATTGGCAGTGATAAATAATGAGTATATACAAGATGTTAAAGAATTTATTGAATAATGAAGGAAAAAGGAAAAATTGAAACCAGAGTTTGCATCCGAAAAAGCTGAGACCGAACGATCACTCCTGATTGCTTTGGATGTATTTGACTTCGTGATCTTTTGTTAAACTCTTGTATTATAGGCATGAAAAAAGTTGATATTCATTACTCCCACCTCGAGATAAACACTAACATATAAATTTTATAGCAACAGAAGAATTAAATTTGTTGAACACAACAAAATGATTGTTTTTGTGATAAATGTTGATAAATTATAATGGAGAAGTTTGATTGTGATAAAAATTTTTAATTTTTAATTTAATATGAATAATTGACAGATTAGGGCAATTTTTGAACTGAAATTAATCACCTGGGCAGAAAAGCATGCCTAAAGTTGTTTTTTTAAATGTGGTTCTTAAATTGTATTAAGATTTTTCTAGAGGATACGTCAAGGCCAAAACTTGTTTTGAGACTAAAGTGGGATAAAAATTATAAATGTAAAGAATAATAACATATCTCAAGAACGTGTAAAGATTATATACAAAGAAATATTAAAGTTTTTACTTTTAAAAAATTGTCACCTATGATTGTTGGTAGTAAACAATGGATACATATATAATATGAATGCATTAGAATATAAAGAAATTTCTTATTCCCATGTTTTTATGTCAATGGTAAAATTTTGTTTTCACTTATCCTTATATGAAATATATTTTCGTACTGAATAATATAGAAATAGCTGTTTTAAATCTAAGAAGAATAATCTCATAGTAAGAAAATTAAAAGCTGACGCATTGCTTCAGATTTTTAGTATTTTTTCTCAAAATTGCGGTATGAGATTTTCATTGTATAACAATAGTAACAGGTTCCGCCATCCACTGTAATAATATTATACTTAAGATTCAAGTAATTTGTTCGGATTTAATTATTCTATAGCCTTTATTAATTATTATATAGTATTATAATTAATTATACTTGTTAATTATTACATAGCCTGATTCAATTATTATATTTTACAGATTAAATATAATCTGTAAAAGACAAGGTCTTTGCATTCACATAGGACATGCTGTGCCGTTTTTCGTTCACTAAGCATTAACGATATTTGAAATCTTCCTCTATCTTCATCTTCTTGTGATATTTTAAGGGGCACTGGCCAGTGAGGAAACCAATGTTGTTTTCTACTGACCCCTTGGGAGATTTAGATAAAATTTAGCCTTCCCCTTAAACACTTCTGAAGAGTTTTGATTGTTTCATACCAGGTTTTCAGGGTGAAACAAAATTGTTTGGTGGTCCCTTTGTATATCTTATGATTCCTTATCGATTTATTTTAGCTTTATTAATTTCTAACATATTAGGGTTCCTTTCTGTGGTTTAGAAGATGCAAAAAACTGAAAATTCTATCGATTTTTCTATATCATGTTCGCATTATTCATTATTCTACATCTCCTAAATAACATGAAAATGCTATCGATTTTAAGATCGTATATCGATATATTTTACCTTTTCTGATTTCCAACATATTAAAGTCTCTTTATATGTTTTATGCTGCGCAGAAAATGATAATAATATCGATTTATTTTAACTTTTCTTGGGGTCCCTTCTTATATTAGGATCCCTTTATATGTTTTAAATGAGAAATGTTTTAAATCGATAAGCGAGGATGCTATAATAAAATCGATAGTATTTTCACTTTCTGCACCTTCTAAATCATGGAAAGGATTCCTCATATGTTAGAAATCAGAAAAGGTAAAATAGTGATATGTGATATTAAAATCAATAGTATTTTCGTTTTATGCTCGCCTTAAAATGTGTAATGGGACCCTAATATGTTCGATAAGATAAAAAGATAGAATAAACCCATAAATGATTTAAAAATCGATAGCATTTACATATTCTGCATACCCTAAAACATATAAAGGGACCCTTTTATATTAGAAATCAGAAAAGTTAAAATAAATCGATAGCATTTTCATTTTCTGCATCTCCTAAAACACAGAAAGGGATCCTAACATGTTAAAAATCAAAAAAAGTAAAATATATAAATCTATACACGATTTTAAAATCTAAAGATTTTTTTATATTCTGCATATCCCAAAACATATAAAGAGATCCTAACGTGTTAGAAATCAGAAAAATTAAAATAACTCGATATGCGATCACAAAATCGATAGCACTTTCATATTCTGGCTATCCCAAAACATTAAAAGGGACTCTAAGACACTAGAAATCAAACTAAACTATCTCCAGACAGTTACAAACTCCGAATGAAAAAAACGAATACTTTTCGCTCGACTCTTTGTGTTGGGCAGTCTGTAAATGTCTGTAAAAAAGTATTACAACATTCATATCAAAATTAAAATAATAATAATAAAAATTTATATATAATGGAATAAAAATATTGTATTATTATTAAACAAAACAAATAAGACATATTTAAAAAACATTCTCAGGAAAAAGCAGTGGATTTCATTACTGACCTTCACGCCTTCATATTAACATATTTTTTAAATATCGAATGAGCTATATTTATTTTTTGCAACTATGAAAAAACTTATACAATAGCTGACGGGGACGTGAACATATTCAAAGCTGACTTCAGTTTACAACAGCAAGGCTACCATGTTGGTTCACTCGATCGTTCTTCTGCTAGTGGTGTCCATCGAGTTCACCGCGGGCAGGTATTGTCCTCCTGGCACTATCTGCAGGATAATCGTTCACAAAACGTCAGGATACACTCATGAAGAATATTGCCAGTCCATAGTAGATCCTTCAACCTTTGGTGAGTGGTTTTATTCAACAAGAAAGAAGTGGGCGATTAACCTATTGCAATTTATTGATGTCTGAGTTTATATTATTTTATCTTATTCATAAAGGTAATATACATATTCCCAACATCAACCTACCTGACAAGGTATTGGTTTGAACATGTATCTATCAAAAAATACTATCTACATAACTGCAAGTCGATTTAAAAGCGCCAAAATATTGTTTTAAAAAATCAGGTTTCTACAAATAACACATTTTTTGTTTTTTTCCTAAGTCCACTATAGAATCAGATGGATACTATACAAAATAATAAATATTATTATTTATTACTAACCAGGCATTTATGTGTATATATATACGTATTGAATTAACACAATTGAAAGTATAATTTCAATTTACTTTAAACTAAGCTTCACATTATAATTTTTATATTTTAGCTAAAAATACTTAAACAATATAAGGGTGATTCATTTTTTAATTTCTTTACAGTATATATTTTAATTTATTTTCTCATCTTGCTATTATTCATTCATGCATTCATCCGTCTATGTTTATTTACATTTTTTTCTTCTTATTGTTATTATTAATTTTAAGAACCCAGGTTAACATTCCGCTGGTTATGAATATATTTATTTTTTTCAGACAAATAATTATTTTTTTAAAAAGGTCATTTTTAAGAACACGAAAATCTGTATAAAGTGAAACTTTTAGATACAAAAAGTTTAACCTATTTTTTACTTTTTACTGTGGTCAACAAAGAAGTTCTTTAATTTTGGCGAACTTTCTCATATATTAAAACAGCAATGCGACTTGAAACAAGAAAAAAGTGTTATCAAAATTTTTCAATTCCATTTATAATATTAACCCTGATTGAGGGCTTAAAATATGGTTTCTATGCATAAACATTTTTTTTTTAATATAGAAGATATTTTTTCTATATATTTACGAATCATTCACTTACCACAAACACTCTTTATTCTTTTTATCATGCATTAATCGCACAATTGTTTATTGTTTTTTGGATATTTGTCGTAATTTCAAGTTACAACAAAATCATTAGCTTTTAAATATGAAAATGTTTAAATTCTAATGTACAAAAATCAATAAAACTTATGAAAATATTTCAAGAAAATTGACGAGGGTGACATCACGACAAAAAGAGGGTTCTCTATCATTTCTCCACTCCTTATAAAAAGGTGGCTAATTGCGAATGCACTAAGACTATGTTCTGATGTTCTGAACTAAAAAATCACAACTCTTCTGAGGAAAAGAAATTTAAATTAACATACATGGTTTATATCCTATAAACCTTTATAAAAAATCATGAATGGTTCGATCGTTTCGAAATCATAAAAAAGAAAGGTATATACAATAAGTATAGATATCATTGTAACATAAGTATACTGTTATAATAATAATTAATATTACAGAAACAGAAAAAAAATTAATTCAATGATGAACCTTTTCGATTTAAAAAGAAACATTTCCGTAACCACTCATCTCCAGAGTGTCATATAAGGAAAACTAAATCACATATATGCTGGAACTTCCTTAGACCCCAAAATAGTCAGAAGGATGAAGTGGACCGGAATGGTTCTCTTCGCTCTATGTGCTGGTGATTTAGTTTGGGGGATAACTTTCGGAGGAGTTTGGGGAAGTGGCAGGATTGGAGGTGGCAGGAGGCCTTTTCCTCCCTCTCCACCGATTCCTCCTAGGAGGGTAATAACTCCACCTCCACGGACGTTCAAACGTCCAATACCCCGAAGAAGTAATATAACTCCACCTTCAATAGACATCAAACCCCTAAAGTCCGGAATGAGCGGAATATCGTGGACTTTTGTACCTCCACGTCCACCTAAAAACACAATTCCAATTTCCGGCATGAATGAAATTCCTCCACGTCCACCTAAGAGCACAGGTGTTATTCCCGTTGCGTGGGTAATACCTCCACGTCCACCTAAGAGCAAAGGTTCATTTCCCGGGATGAGTGAAATTCCTCCACGTCCACCTAAGAGCACAGGTGTTATTCCCGTTGCGTGGGTAATACCTCCACGTCCACCTAAGAGCAAAGGTTCATTTCCCGGGATGAGTGAAATTCCTCCACGTCCACCTAAGAGCACAGATGCTATTCCCGTTGCGAGGGTAATACCTCCACGTCCACCTAAGAGCAAAGGTCCGAATCCCGGGATGAGTGAAATACCCGCACGCCCACCGAAGAGCAAAGGTCCAATGTCCAGAACGAATGAAATACCTCCTCTTCCACCGAAGCTCAAAGGTCCAACTCCTCGTGTGAGAGAAATACCTCCACAATCGACTTCATGTAGAAATGAATCACGTAGATTTTTTGTAGATGATGGAATCCAACGGTCAAAGGCCATTGAAAAAGGTCCAGCTAAAAAAGAAAATGATAACCAACCACCCTCTCGTAAAATTGGAAACTCTGAACGCCATTCTAATCGTCACCAGCAACCGGATAGGAAGAAGTCTGGTCGGGATTTATCGAACAATGAGAGAAATAAAAAGAACAACGAAATGAAGAAAACAAATCCAGACGATCCTACAGACGAGGCAGGTCCTGAAAGCTCCGATGTAGACTTCAAAGAGGTAGACAATCCTGAAGATTCATCATTCGAAGAGTATGATGAAGAAGTAACTGAGAAGGACAGTGAGTGAATATTATTTTCTTATTTTAGCTAAAAAAAAAAAAAAAATAATAATAAAATAATTATTTCGATTGAAATGGGAAGATAATTTATATTTTTATATTTTCTTTAATTTTTTAAAACTAGTTGACTTGTGTTGTCCATTTATGTTAACTTATTTTACTATTATTTGTCTACCAAATTTCATTTTATTTTATATTTTTCCCTATATATTATTTATTTTTTTACCCTATTGGTTTATTTTTCTCTATTCTTTTTTATTTATCTTTTCTATGCATTGAACTTATTCATACACATTGGATAATTTTTTTTATATCTTCATTGAAATTTACAACTGTACATAATACATTTAGTAAGTTTGGTTACTTATTTATAATGGAGTGATAAAAGCATGTAGAGAAACTACCCATTGGTAGCACACACATTAGAAGGTCTCGTGTCCATCTGATTGTATAATTATCTATGCAAAATAAATTATTAAAAAAATTAAAACAGACAAACGCGTTTGCCTCCACACTACTAAAGGTGGAGGATATTCGTATTAACGAAATAAAAAAAATATGTCCTCAAACTTCAAAATTTTCAGCCCATCATATGTTTTAGACAGCAAGGAAAACTATTAGTCCTGTGTCTGTTTGTTGTTATGTTTGTGTTTAGTCGCAATCAATTGAATATTTCTTCTGGTCTTAATGTAATTTTCATGGATTGTGGGTGTTGGTATCTAGATGTTGACGCATCGATTTTATTACGTTCCATCCTATTTTCGCTTAGGCATAAGCATTTTATTATAAGCATAAAAACATATTTTTATTTACACACCGAAATTTCAAATACAGTACCTCCGATTTGACTAAAATTTGAAGTGTTGTTGAGAAGAATTGATCTCATCTTCAGCTATAAATTACATCAAATGTCATACCTGAAAGTAAGGTATGAACTTTCCATTCACTTTGCGTAATTTTTTTTGCGATGTTTTTTTTTTGACCCACAAGCTTAAATGCCTGTAGATTTTATTCTACAACGACAAATTTAATTTAATAAAAATAAAACTAATTAAATTTACTCCCAAATCTTGAAATATACAACATTACGTACCTCAAAACCTAGTAGAAATTGTGAGGAAGCTATGGAAATATTTTGTTTTTAATTTATTCAGAAAACTACATCCACTCTGGTCCGACCAGGTGTTATCTATACAATATCTATCGGTCGGTGTCAAAATAATATATTGAAATGATAGACATCAATGAAATTTATTAGTTACACTTTTTATTACTAAGCTCTGTTGAGGCTACAACGATTTATGAGCTAGGACATTAAAATATGAATTAGCGATGATAGCTATAAAACTATTAATTCAATAAACCAAATACTAAAATGGATTTTTATTTTATTTATTGATAAATATTACAATCTGCCACAACATTGTTAAGCAATAAGTAATAGTTATAACTGATTACATTCAAATAAAATAAAATAACTTAAGAATAAAAATAAATAAATGAAAAATAAAATAGGAAATAAATAAAATCTCTATCTAAATAGAATGAAAATAAAGTAAAAAATAAATAAATAAAAATAATTAAAACAACTTGAGAAGTGGATAATAATAATACAAAGTTGCAAATAGTGAATTAATAATAACGAAATAATTAATTATTATTAAGTATAAAGTGAATTTGATTGAAATTAAGAAACAATATAAAATATAAAAAAGAATTAAATATAATATTATACAGAATACAATAATATATAAAATACGTAACATGATATCTAATAAGAAAATGATATAAAAAAGAAAGGAGCATTAAAACTAAAGAGCAGCTAAAGGATACAATTAAACAAAGCGATGCAAGAATACGATAAAAATAAGTAAATATATAATCAAATGGTTATTAATATTTCAAATAAATACTCGCAAATTTTAACTAATCCAGAGTGTTGATGCATCAATATACTAGTGATACATGATGAAGATGTCAGTAAGTTATATATAAATTAATCCTCAAAAAGAGTGTAAAATATGGAATAGACAAAACAATGGAACGTTTTACAATTTGCATAAATATAAATGAGAAGTTCGGAGGTGTGGTAAAAAAAGGAAGAAAAATAGTTAACAGCTATTTATTTGCTAAGGTTTGGCCCTTCTTTGCAAGGAGTTTCTGCAGTAATTCCGCTGAGAAAATAATCATTCACTTAGGAAACTCCGTACAAGTCATCTTGATGTAGCCTTTCAAAGTGAAGCGAAACCTCGGCAAATAAAAAGCAGTGAGTATTTTTTAATCCTTTTTCACCGCACCCCGACCATCTTCATATTCAGGAAAATAAGGTCTATCATTCATAAACAGAATATAATTTTTTTTTTAAGTTCCTAATAAATAAGAGTTTTCGTAAAACATGATTGACATATTCAAATTATAAACCACAGATGGAATGATGAAGTTGAATTATTACTTTTCTGGGGTTTCAAATTATGGAGACTTAGTTGGGTAGTTTGATTGAAACATATCACTATTATTGAGGAACATAATGATTAAACTGTATTAATAAAAATTGGCTTTATTCTAGGAGGATACTCCGGGTGGCGCTCAATCAAGATATCAAAATAGAACTATTTATTGTAAACCATCGTATCACCCCACTTTGCAGGGCTTTGTCAGGGCCCTATAATAATTTATAACGTAAAGAAAGTTTTTTTTTCGTACCTTCCTGAAAATATTTTAATTGGTATTTAGTACGTACATATAGGAGGTATGCTATATGTATAGCTGGGTATGAAGGATACCTTGGATTGCTTTTTGGCATTATAAGGTTAGGTGAGGGGTCCAATGAAAGTTGTAAACTTGGTTGGGTTACGCTACTGGATTATTGGAACGGGGAGGAGCCGTTCCGCTAGGGGAATGGAGAAAATTTAGACCTCAGACTTGAAGAGTCTAAAGCCTTTCTTTGTAGAGGACGTCGACTAAGGGAACCGTGCTCTGCTCTTGGCTGAGGGGTGATCTCTCTGAAAAGTGGGTTGGAGCAGGCCTTCAACCCATCAGAAATTTGATGTGCCGTCGGCCTATATAACCCGACACAGTGGGGAGTTGGAGCTATTCCCATATAACTCTGTTTTTGGCCCTCTAGAGCGTGGTTCCTCGGACGATCGTACGGAGGACAGATCCCTGGAAGCCCTGTAGTCAAGTTATTGTAGTTCTGTAGAGGTGTCTCATAAGTGGGGCGCCGTGGAGCAATGTAGGTCTTATTACGTATTTGTAAATCTGCAGTTTAAGGCGTAGCGAGAGTTGGGGAGATGTGAGCAGGTGGTGCAGCCTATAGGATTTGAGACGGGCTATCTTGAGTCTCTCCTTGGCGTGATGGGAGAAAGATGACGGTCTAGTGTCACGCCAAGGTATAGGATGGAATTGGAGATTTTCCGGCCCTGTTCGTCCACTACAAAACTCTGGAGCAGGCAGCTCTTTTTCCCTTTCTGAAATGACATGACTATTGCGTCAGTCTTCAGTCAGGGCTCACCCATATGCCATCTTTCTTCAGAGCATCTACTATGGGGGCAGAAGCTTCCTGGGCTAGAGGCGTAGACCCCTATGTCATCAGTGCAGGTTGCAACCACTGCTTCCTCATGTTCCAGGGACACATAAAGAAAGTAACACATATTTGGAATTGAAGAGCGTTTAATTTCTCATTGATTCACCGAGATTAATTAAAAATCGTTAGAACCGTTGTGGAAAAATGTGAAAACCTGATTGATTCTAAGAAGTGGCACTTCCGGTTGGTCGATTTTATCGAAATAGTTATTTTCAGATCCTAGGTCACAAATATGTAATTTCAATTTCTTCCTAATTTTCGTTTTTGATTACAGAGATTATTCTATAGTTATTTGTACATAGAGGATTTCAAAAATTGTATTTCCGTTAAAAAATCGAATTCGAAATTGTTCACGATTGCAATACTTTCTCTAACTATATATTTTATATTTAGGAAAGAGAAAGTAGAATTGTAATATGGTTGACAATTTAATTTAACTTTGAAATGGTAAACAATTTAAGAATGTTTGTTATATTTAGAGGTAGTCCCTAACTGTATAGAGTTATTTCCTAAAAGCAAATATTGTGCAAACATTCCTAATAAGTTATTGGTATTATTAATATAAGACGTTAATTGAATTTTAACAATCATTCTAATGAACTAATGGTTATTATTATTTAGTTTTCTATAATAAACTAAAACTATAGATGACCTCTCAGATCCAGTCATATGCTTTTGTTTAATAATTTATTAGTTGGCAAAATAATTAATGAATTTTAACAAGAGCTATACAAAATCTGTGAAGACTACATTTCATATCGAATCTAATTATTAAAAACATTATTTAGTATATAACATTAACATAGAATCAAGGCCAACTCGATAAATGGGATATAAAAAAAAATATATAATGATGATAAGGAAAACAGAAGCTATCTTAATATACAGAGGGTTCCGGTAAACACGTTCCCAATCCCTCACCTCTGTACATTTTTGAAATTTTATTTGATTTTCAATAGATCAAATGACCATCAGCATCAGATTGCTATATTTCTTTTTTTTTAGGTATTTTAATTTCAAATTTAATTTTATGATAAATTCAAAAAAAGCACTTTTATGATCTGACGCTTCCTGCGTAATTCGCTCTAAACTGCAAATGACTTGTTAAATTATTTGACGATTTTCGTCCAAGTGTTGGGGAAAATCAAACAAACCCTAAGAATAGGATCGTTTCAGAATCAGTAAGCATATTCGAAGACTTTATTAATTGAGACGACTTCATGTCATTTAATCTTTTTCAAATAGTCCTCGAGTAATTTGTTGGTGAAGACGTGGCTAATTCCCGAAAGTGTAATCAGATTTCCCAAACATCTTTAATTATTTTATTTTTTCCAACTGTCAACTACCTAATGGACCATTTTAATTTTATAACTCTTTTCACTGATTTGTTGCCAGTATTTACTTACACTATAATAAAAATAAATTTATTTCTACTCACATACAATCTCATATCAACAAAATCCGAAATTCTTAACCTGAGAGGTGTTTCAATTGAATTTAAATTATATGAAGTATTTGAGTTTTTTCAAACAAAATTTTCGCGGTTTCAAGCAGGATCTCAAAAAGTTTCCAAATTTTTTTTGGGACGGTGCTATTCCTTTCATGTCGATTTCTCTAGTTGTGTCTTTGTATTGATTACCATCGACTACATGTTTAATTTTTAAATATATTAGAGGTTAAAAATTATGATGTCATGCTAATTTCAAAAATATTCAAACCGTAATTATATCAACATTCATGACAAGACTAGTTTTAATGATCTGATTCAAAGGTTAAAAAAATTTAAAAAAAGAACTTTTTTTTTTTTTTTTTTTTCCAACACCCTAAAACAGAAATAAAATGTGAGTTAGTAGTGCATTACTGTGTAGAAAGAAAAAGTAATTCGTGTTGTGTCTTACCTTTTACTACCTTTGGTATTTAAAGGTTACCTGTTATATTTAATTTTACATATGAGCTATCCGTTCAGCAACTATTTGAGTCCGGAGGTGAGGGGCCTCCTCGTGTTATATCGCATATAATATATAAATAAAAATAAAGATAAATAAAAATAAAAATACAAATAATAAAGACAATAGATAATAATGAAATGATAAGAGAAACAGTCTGAAATCAAAAGAAGTGTGGGGGAGGGGGTTGGGGTGCATCAGTAGATGGAGCTATGAGGTGATGTTAATAGGGTTTTTGGGACCTTTCCTGCCCTGCCACCTCGCAGGAAGGGGGGATGGGAACTTATTTTTTATTAAACATTTACGTCATATAAGGAAAACTGGAACATATTTATAACTGGAACGTTCAAGGACTCAAGACCACTTGTCTGAAGTGATCCGAACTTATTCTTTTCGGGCTATGTGCTAGTGATTCAGTGAGTGGTGGTTCGCCAGTCAAGAGAACTAATCTCCAAACCATCTTGGTTTTAGCAACTCTCAGGAAGGAATTTCCAAACCCGAAGAGTTTCATATCTACCTGATACAAATTAATTAAAACCTGATATAGGTCTATCTCGATCAAAAAGACATCCATCTAAACTTGACAAAGGTCCACCGCGAAATGAATCAGGTTCACCACCACGTGAATCAGGTCAACCACGTCATAAACCTGACGGAGGCCCGCTTCCACGCACTGAAAGTCCATTACCAAGTGAATCAGCTCCATCACCACGTGAATTATGTCCACCTCCACGTGGGTAAAGTCCACTAATCAATGAATCCGAACCACCATTTTATTTCACTATGTGCTGATTAAATCTTACATACTCTTCAAACTCTTTCCTGGAAATAACTATTTTTAATAACAATGACAGTTGTCATTTATTTATCAGTTATATTTGTGCTATTGTCTTATATGTGAAACTTGTGATCTAGTCGCTATTATAAGAAAATAAATAAATAAAGGGTTGAATAAATCTTCAATAATCATGTTATAAGAAACATATAATACAATAAATATATTTTTTTAATTTCTTGATACTGGTAATTATTTATTAAATAAATCAAAATTGTATCCTTGTATAGTCTCAACACTTTTTATTACATCAATAGTCCATTGACTATTCCATCCGTTTCGGCCATCCTCAAGGACAATCTAAATATTTAACAGCTTATATTATATATTCATTTGTAGCATTCATAACAACA
This sequence comes from Halyomorpha halys, assembly GCF_000696795.3. Classification (NCBI taxonomy): domain Eukaryota; kingdom Metazoa; phylum Arthropoda; class Insecta; order Hemiptera; family Pentatomidae; genus Halyomorpha; species Halyomorpha halys. The sequence continues at coordinate 153,410 of NW_027106576.1, forward strand.
ACATTATCTCTAATAATATAACATACCTTCAATATAAATTCTCACCTCACATCAAAATTTAAAAATTGTTTTGCAGGCTATTCTGCCCAGGTCATTAATTATGAGTCAAACACACCCTATGAAAAGTCAATATTAGAGAGTCATATTTATTATTAATAAGCTTACCCAACCTTATGTTTAGTTACCTATTTTCTAAAAATTAATAAATATTTGAAACTTTTAATTTTCAATTTATACACACTATCAGTACCATATAAATAAACTATTTATAACCTTCCACTCACTCAGGTCTGCCTTTTAATTTAATGTAAATTGCATTTTGGTTTCAATTTGTATTTATTCCAATTATCAAAATTCATATTAAAATTAATTGTAAATAGTAACAAAATTCCTCCAATATTTTTCATAAATTTATTTTGCTTAAAATCTCTGCATAATGTTGCCTTAAATTCCTAGTATCTGTTTTAAAATTAACTGTATAATTGATGTTCTCTGATATATAAATTGATTCAAGTATTTTTCTTTTGATATTGACAAATTTACCCCCATTGGACTAAGATTTTTGGATATAATGGTAATAAGACAAGGAAAGGATATAATAACAGAATGGACAAAGAAGGAAATAAGTAGTAATTTGATATTAAATTACTACTCTTGCCATCCATTTCAAATGAAATTCAATGTAATTAATAATTACGTTAACAAGGCTATAATAATAACGGATGCTAGTAGGCGAAATAAAGTAAAAAATATGATATTTAAAATATTTTTGGATACTTTTTACCCCAGAAAATTAATTTATAAAATTTGGGATATAAAACTTAAAAATTGAAAGATAGGATGGAAGATAAAAATAAAATAGCTAATAGTAAAGCAATTATTAAGAAATATTATGGATTAAATTATATAAAAGGTTTATCAGAAGATATCCAGAGGTCATTTATAGCTTATGATGTTGAAAAATACTCATTCTGTGTTAGACCTAACAATAAAATAAAAAATTATGACAGCAATTTAAAGGACAAAATTGAAATAAAAAGGCAATCGGGATTGATACATAAAATTCCATGTTTAAATTATCCAGCTATCTGTATAAGTGAAACAAAGCAAATGTTGGGGGATAGAATATATCAACAAAGAAATGATAAAAAAAATAAAGAAAAGGATCCTAATAAAACAGCATTAGTACAGCATGCAGCTAAAAATCAACATAATATTGATTTTGATTACACCATAATTTTACATAAAGAAAACAATATGTAAAAGAAAAATATTTGAGTCAATTTATATATCAGAGAACATTAATTACACAGTTAATTTTAAAACAGATACTAAGAATTTAAGCCAACATTATGCAGTGATTTTAAGTAAAATAAAATTATGAAAAATATTGGAGGAATTTTGTTACTATTTACAATTAATTTTAATATGAATTTTGATAATTGGAATAAATACAAATTGAAACCAAAATGCAATTTAAATTAAATCAAAAGGCAGACCTGAGTGAGTGGAAGATTATAAATAGTTTGTTTATATGGTACTAATATGGTGGATAAATTGAAAATTAAAAGTTTTAAATATTTATGAATTTTTAAAAAATAGGTAACTAAACATAAGCTTAGGTAAGCTTATTAATAATAAATATGACTCTCTAATAATTGACTTTTTATAGGGTGTGTTTGACTTATAATTAATAATCTGGGCAGAATAGCCTGCAAAACAATTTTTAAATTTTGATGTGAGGTGAGAATTTATATTGAAGGTATGTTATATTATTAGTGATAATGTTGTTATTGTTTTTTATAATAGCGACTAGATCACCAAGTTTCACATAAAAGACAATAGCACAAATATAACTGATAAATAAATGACAACTCTCATTGTTATTAAAAATACTATAAAATTTGTACGATGTTACAAATGAATAAATAATATAGGCTGTTAAATATTTAGATTGTCCTTGAGACCGATGGCCAAAAGGCCGAAATGTTGCACTATTGATGTAATAAAAAGAAAAAAAATGTAATAAACCAATTTTGGTTTATTTAATATATAATACAATCATAAATGTTAATTTTTTACCTTTGGCCTTTTTCAAACTTGTTTCTCCTTCTTTACCCGTCACATTATTAAAATTATTTGGTTTCATGATTATGAATCCTACGGAAGTATTATTATTTCATGTAGGGAATTTTTTTTTCTTTTTGTTTTTCGCCTACAATATATTAATTTATATGATGTATGATTTTTTTTTCTAAAAAAGAGATGTATAATTGAAAATTTACGAACTAATATATTGTCTTATTTCTATTGTTATCAAAACTTATTATTTACTGTTATATTATAAAAACTAATTTAAAAACCAATTTTAAAAGATTAGCCTCATTTTAAATTTTATTAATGATTTATTTAATTTATGTTTTAGCAACAATTATTTTGTGGTAGTTTTTTCCTTTACTTATAATGTTTTAAAACACTACAGTAATAAATCATTTTATTGAAATATATTTCACGTTAGCAATAGTACTTCAGAAGTATTATAAATGGTTAAATGTTTTAAACATTCCCAGATAGGATCGTTTCCGAAGTAATTCCGAGCAAGTAATCTGAGATAAATATAGAGAGATACCAAAAATCTGAGCAAGATAGCGCATTACCAGGGAAAGCCTGACGGAGATCTGGCAACACCGGCGACACTGACCTCCTGACGCAGTGACTCAGCCTCAGTTGTTCTGATGAAGTGGTGCGGAGTGGTTCTGTTAGTGCTTTCTGTCTGTGCTTCCGTCTGGGGCGGCAAATGGGGCGGCAAGGTATTTGGTCGGGGAGGGGGCGGTAAGAAAACACCGTCCCAACCCAAGTACCCGCGTCAGCCCCCACCAACGCACTTCGATTCAAGACCTCCATCGTACAACCCAAGCTGGAACCACGATTCCAAACCACCTCCATACAATCCCAGCCACAACCAGCCTCCTCCTCCAGGATGGAATGTTCCGACGAATCATCAGCCATCTGCGCCAGGCTGGAAGCAGCCTCCACCTTCTTACAACCCTGGACCACCTCCTCCATACTCAAAGAACCCTCCTCCATATCCTCAATCTGGCGGACACGGTAACCCACCTCCTTACTCTCAATATCCGCAATCCGGACAGTACCCTCAATCCGGACACTACCCGCAATCTGGACAATACCCTCAATCCGGACACTATCCTCAATCAGGATCTTATCCAGGATATTCTGGATATCCCCACGGATCCTACCCTGGATACGGAGGATATCAACAAGGAGGATTTCAACAGTTTCCACAGTATCCTCAGTCTTATGGTGGTGGTGGATACGACTACAAACAGAAGAAAGGTTGGAACATGCCCGGGATAATACCTCTTCCTATCCCTATACCAATTGGAGGCGGTGGATTGGGTTTTGGCAGTTTCGGTGGCGGATTCTATAGGCCTAAAGGAAATTCTTTAGATCAAGATAAAGACGATAAGGAAAGACCGAGAGTGGTCGTACCTCCAGATCTGGAGTTAGACGGAGTCACAGAACTGCCTGCCGGCTCTCCAGTAGCTCAATGGGATGTCGTCGGGAAGGAGAAGGCTTTAAGTGAATTCAAGAAGAGGTAAATATTTAATAAAATCATTTGTTTTTTATTTATTATGGCTTAAGTATTCTTGGACTTCATTGGGGACCTAAGCAGCCCAGAGTGGATATGTCGAGATTCATTCTTCGAAGGGAAATAAATATTAACTTACCCAGTTGTAAATCGAGCACACGACCTTCTGGGACCCTCTCCCCAAGGTGCTAATCTATCAGGTCCTCATTAAATATCTTGCCGGTTAGAAATAAAAAAATATATCAAATACCTAATAATATAGGGATAATGGGCAAGAATAAAAGAATTTTATAAAATTTAAAAAAAAATGAGTTATACCTAACTTAAACAATTTGTGATTTCCAATATTAATAAAAATATTTAATTGTTTATGATGGAATATTCCTTAAAATGAAGTTAGACAATTTACAGAAATTAATAAACTATAAGTATTTATTAACATTTTATGATGTCTTATTATTATTATTATTTGTTGACAATTTTTATGAATATATTTGCCTTAGAATATAGTATGGTCAATAACTTGGTCTTATTCTTTCTTTCATACTGTTTTAAGCGTAACTGCTAAACAACAATTTTTGTTTCTTTGGTTTAGATATGAGTACTTTAATTAAATTTCTTGTAACCGTGTTATAATTTATATATTTACAATTCACAATTACGTCCATAAAAAATCCATATTAAATATAAAATCGAAATTTACTGGCCCCCTTAAGCCCAAGGGACACTGCACAATGACAGACTTGTTATAATATTTGTAATTCTCTTATCAATTAAATTAATAATATTGAAATAGGAATTTTCTTAATATTCTCGTTAAAATTAATTTCTATATTACTATCATGGTCATAAAACAGGTTTACTTTGGTTAGTCAATCATGTAGGTCTAATTTTAATTTTAAAAAAATAGACAATAATGTTCACAATACTAATGGCATAATAGTTTCCAGAATATTTACAATAAGTAGAAAAGATCGGTTGTTGGTTTTAAACAATTTTCTATATTTCAGGCACTGAGCTATAAAATGTTGTTAAGAGATAGTAATAGTTTATTGTTCAAAGCGTCACTATACAAAGATTTCGTGCAATCATTGCGTAACATGATAAAATTTCCTGTTAGTGAGATACTGGATCGTTCTGGGAAAATGAGTTATCGGTTAATAGTAACATTACTGATTATGTAAATAATTTATTAACTATTACATTTGTTTTAAATTTAACAGCTACAAGTAATTTTGAAGTATAACCACTAAACCAGGCTTATTAAAAAAATTAATAAATAAGAGTTGTGATTGTAAAAGATAAATGAGCACCATGGTCATAGAATCACTTCCTTGTATGATCTTGAACTGTGGCGTCATTTTACTTCCTTAATTCTTTGGTGTCGGTAGGTTTCATTTATATTATATTATAGAATTAAAATTATGTTATAAATTGTATAATCAAATAAAAAATTAATTAGTGATGCAATTTAGACTCCAAGGTATCCAGAAAAGTTATTTTTAGTGAAGTATTTTGTCCTTGACATCGCCCTCTATTTTTAAAGAATAGACTTCTTTGTTCTTCAAAAATACTGCATTTTAATAT
>NW_027106576.1:158702-159768 GCF_000696795.3 Halyomorpha halys
AAAAAAAAACTGTTTAATTGTCATGTTTAACATCTTGCCAGCATATTATAAAAATAACAAAAATTTGTATCTTATTTTTGTTTCTGTGAGAGATTATATATTATTTTCTTAAATTCTGAGTTCATTTCATTTCATATATAAAATAACTAAATTCCAAAATTTAATATTATTTACTTAACTGATATATATAATTTTTTTTTTAACTTAACCTAAGATAAAACCATCAACGATTCTTGAGATTTTATAAAAAAAAGAATGTATTTAAAAAATATATGATAACTAGTATAAGAATTTTTAAATTTAGCTAAGCCATTGGTATGATATTTAAAAAACGTTTAGTTCGAATTGTATTTTAATATTTAAAATATTGACTGATATAAAATAAAGTCAAATATGCTGATAAAAATTAATTAGGTACCTCAAATGATGTAAAACCATTCTTTAGCCTGATAAAAGTTATATTGAGACCATGATCCATTTTTATAATGATATGAAATTGTAAATAAGTTGTTAGTGTTTTTATTTGAGGACTATTAAATAAAAAGTCATAATCCTCTTTTGTGGAAATGAGCATATTCGTCTAAAAACTTTTATGAGAGCATCAAAACAGACTGTACTCCTATTATAATAGATAAAATGTTAATCATGCATTACACATACAAAGATTAAACTAAAAATAAGAAAAAATAAAATAAAAGTAAATGATAACAATATCCTACCAAATAAATTTAAAAAAAAATATAGAACAAAATAAACCTGTGACATCTCACGTTTGATACAGCATATTAACTTTTTTCATAGTTAGCACTCTATAAGGCAAAACAGACAAAAATCTGATTTTCAATTTGTTTATTGTTTGTTTGTATGTTTTGAAGGGCGTTTAACAGCTTGGTCATCAACGCCCGTTGGTTGTTGGTTTGGGTAAGGCCTAGTTGTTCTACAGAGTCAGACCTTTTGTGTATTTTCATTGTTAATATACAATATAAAACCCTCTGGTGACATTAAGGCATCATTATAGGAATTACAATCGTAATCGTATAATAATATTATATATACAATAATATAA
>NW_027106576.1:160128-177429 GCF_000696795.3 Halyomorpha halys
TTTCATTTATTTTACAATTATATTAATAACGAGGATATGTTTTTTTTTAAAACGTATTCTTTTTATTATTCCAATTGTAAGTATGAATTTCATATTTTTTTTTTGCAATATCTACTCTTGATAGTTGCAGAAAATATTGTAATTATCTTCTGTATAATGATCCTTTGCTTAGTCACAAATTAGCGATAATGAGTCATTATCAGACTAGGCTCCGATTTATTACATTAATTTTTTTTTAGTTTTATCACCTTTATCAAGGCATGTTTTTACGAAAAATATATATCTGATTGGAAAATGCTATGTGTTTGCTAATAATATTTTTAAGGGTATTCTGGATATTCAAATTTTAATGATTCATGAATGAAAATAGCAAAGTATAACATAAATGTTATGAAAGCATTGTGATGAAGCAAATCCTTTGTTATTGATTTTCTGTGAGATTTTATACGATAGAGCTAAACTTATAAATTTACAATTACGAATAAAACATCAGAATTTTGCGCATAGTAATTACTAAATCATTATCACAAAATTTTAAATGCTCGTTTTTGTTATTTGTCGATAAATAAAGGTTTTTTGCTCTGATGGTAAAAATATCTTCAGCCTCAATAATTACATAATACATATCGGCTGAGAATAATGTGTTTTGTGCCAACATTATTGTCTCATTGTTATAAAATGTTATTTAAATAAAATAAGAAAGAGAGAAATTTACTAATCACAATTTGAGTCGAGGATATGTTTATTTTTTGTTCTATAAAAACAAAAATTGTGTAACAAATTTAATATTATTAGTTATAATAGTTATTTTAAAATAATAATAATTTAAATACGAAATCGATATTTGTAGTTTGGTTTTAACATTTGGATTTGGAATCTAGACTTTATAGTTCAATCAGAGTTCTGGATTTGAATAATTTAAAGAAATTTGAATATGTAATTTTTAAAACCCGGATTACCTTCGATCAAGGTTATATAACTTGGTTAGCACGAGAACATGTAATTGCAGAAATATAAAATTGTGGGATTAATCCCATCATAAAGATTTTTTTTTTGTGCGGTAATATATATTAAAACTAAATTCATATTTTTCTCCAAAGATTTCGCAAGGCGCTTTTAATCTAATATTAATCAATTAAAACACAATTATACTTTGATCATTGTCTCTTAACTTATAGCTTCGACAATATACAATAAGACAAAAATAGAAGATAATTGTAGGATTAATTTCTTCATATAAAAGAACCTTGACAGTGGCCTAAGGGCAAAACGTCGGAGAAAAGTGAACAAAGGATATTTGTGTTTTAGTTTAAGTTACCCACTCCCAGACAAAAAACTAATATTTACTATATTAATAATCTAACGCAATATCTTTTCCTTTACTAAAACTTTTCCTTAGTTGACTGATTATATTAACTAGACATACAACCAATTCAACTTTAAATTAAATTTTTTTCCAACCATTCAGTTCTAATATTTACCATATTAACTCAACTATAGTTTAATTTATATTCAATTAATATATATCATGATATATATGTCAAATGAAATTGAAATAATTACATATTTAGGGCGGGTATAAGGTAGGAACGTGACAGCAACTTTTTCGCTAAAATTGATCGACCAGAAGTACAACTTTATATGATTTTTTCCAAAAGAGCTTTATCGATTTTGATTAAACTCAGTGAATCAATGATTAATTAAGTAAATGATCTTTTATATCAAATGGTCTTTTCCTGATCGAAGAAGTTAATGGCTTCAAAGTGAATAAAATATATAAATTTTAAATATGAATATATCACTTGCTTTAATGTTTTATATTTGTCTTGTCAGAATCAAACTATAGTTTACTTAATATACTAAATATTAATGTGGTGCAATTTTCACCAATTTTATTTACTACTTATTTTATGTGAAGGTGGTAATATTTCTAACGAAAAATTGGTATTTATAGGTTTCTTGAAATGTTAAAAACGAATATAAACTTTATTACTACCAAGAACTGAGCAGTTTTAACCAAAAGTAAATTAGCCATGGTAATCGAGAAAGATCAGACTGTCTTTGATGTTCTTCGGACTGACTTGGACTCAGGGGGCCTCAAAACGTGGATTTTTGTCGAAAACTCGAATTCGGTATCTGAAACGTCGGAACTAAAATAACTTTAAACTTATTAGTGTTCTTCACCAATCATTCCATCGACCATCCTCTCCTCATATATTACCCACGGTAAACCATTAACATAAAGTATATATTTTTTATTATTCCTTTTAATTAAAATTATTTTTGAAGATTAATACTTAAACTAGTTTTCTAAATATGGATCACAATATTGTAAAACAGATTCTAAGTCCACCATAAAGAATATGTCCTACTATTAGCTCATTGAGAAACTAATGAGCAGCTTTTATACAGCTGTGCCAGCTGCTTCAATTCGTTGTGTCTATAATAACTGTGATGAAACACGCTCAAATGGTTTGTAATAGTGTCTTGTTTACCAATCTGAGAGACAGATGACATTCCGACTGAATTAATGTACGTAGAAAAAATTCTGAAATGAATCCATGATATATGTATTCAGAATCCATGTATTTATCCAGAAGCTTTCCATGGAATGTATTTCGGGATGAATCCAGAATGAAATGAAAACAGCTCAAGAAATGTTTTGATACTATGGTTAAAGATAGTACGGTGATAATGAAAACTACCTGGAGCCTATAGTAGGTAATGTAACATTTGCTGTCACACTATTAGGATTTGTTTGATAGTTGGTAGTACTATCAATCATTTCCGCATGCGTGGCTAACTTGCTACCACCGTCCATCGTCCAACCTCAACATAAAACAGATAGTGAGTAGTATCCTTTGACAGTATTGGTAGTAGATCACTTATTATTCCTATTGGTTCTGTCTGATTATGATATATGTGGGCTGGCCACTCTTTTTGATAACAAGAGTATTAAGGTTGTTGTTATTGTTGGTTAGGGCTTTTGGGTGTAAAACCCTGAGGTCATCAACGCCCACGTTTCTCACATTATAATTCTATTTCAAGATTTGAAATTCTTTAGATAATTGCTAAATAAGTTTAAATAATTACTTATTTTAGAATTTTTTAATACATATGACAAACTTTTAGGTTTAGATCTTATTCAAAAGATTATTCCTTTTTAAGAAAATTAAAACCATTTCTATATTTTTTTGGTCATCATTCAGGGCATCCGAAACACTCGGTCCCATTCCCAATCTACGTAAGTTCTTGTAATAGAAATGACATTCTTCAAATATGTGATTAACTGTAAGTGCACTGTTACAGTATTGACATTTTGGCGGTGGTTGCTTATTGATCAGGTCAGCATGAGTTAAATTCGTATGACCTTTTCTCAATCTGGCTATAGCCACCTCCTCCCTGCGATTGGAACGGTTTGATGTGGTCCATGGTTTAATCGTTTTTTTAATAGTTTTTAATTTGCTTAGCGGGCTTTCATTCCACATGGCTTCCCAACTAGCTAATATTTCATTTTTCATCGGAAGACTTATTTCTTGGGGTGTCAGAATGGCCGCGCCCCGACCCGGAGGGCAAAGAGTATTAAGGTTTCTTCTATGAGAAGAAACTAAGAAATTTCTGACGTTAGAACTTTCATTTTTAACATTACAGTGCTTTTATCAATATTAATTTTTTTTAAACTTTATTTATTGATTAATGTTACAATACGACGTAACAACAAGCCAATAGGTAATTGTAGTAACTGATCACTTTTATACTAAAATTAATAAATGAAAAAAAAAATAAATAAAACCTCTCTCTGAATATATATTAACAGAAGGATAAATAAAATGAACATAATCAAACTATGTACATGAAAAAAATTAGATAATAATAATAATATTGTTGTAAAGATTCAAATAATGCGATTTTTTATTTCCGCATCCTATTTTTTACTTTCTTATTTCTCTATTTAACTTTTCCTACCAGCGTTGTCCCATACCCTCTATTAACTTTTAAGAAAAAATTGAAGCTTGGAAAATTTCAAAATACAATGGTCACTATTTTTTCAATTTTTTTTTTCACTTATTTATGAATAGTTTTAATAATAAAGCAAAAGAAATGTAAGATAAAATGTTAGTCCTACATATATAATGTTAAAAATATCTTCGTATAACGTACCTTTGTGCCTTGAAACCTGATTTTTACATCTGAAACAAGATTTATGCATTTATTTATACACTAATAATTTAGTTATTTTCGGCACTTAAAGGACGCTTAAAGCTTAGTATGCTTATCAAAGTAAAAAAAAATATATATAAAATTTTTGCCTTAGGTCGAATCCCGTGAATATACGATAAAGGTTAATAGTATTGAAATAGAAGATTTCACAAAATTCTTAGCTTGTGGTGCAACCCGTTTCTTGATCACTGTTTTGTCCCAACAGACTGAAAAATATACCAGAAAGTTTCCTGTCAGTTACAGGTTGAAGTTGATACATCAATGGAAAGTGTAGAGATAAGTTATTGAGGATGAAATTGTGACTCACTGGTTGTGAGTAATTGATCGAGTCGCACCAGGTGTTGTGTATTATTTACCTTCTAAATGCAAGGTATCCACGCATGTCACTAAATTTGATGCCCGACAATTTTTATTCAAAAGAATTTAATACAGGATATTCTTTTTCATAGTACAGACGTTTTGAAGTCACTCTTTTGTATTTTATATCAAAATTGATAAAAATTATTGGTTTCTGCACCGTTAATTCTGACTCAATTCTTTAACCAAATTTATAATGTTAGACAGACCTTTCAAGAATAATTCAATTTGGTTTAATTTATTTTACATTTAAGGGTTCAGTAGAGTGAGTTATTTATAAATTATATATCAGAAACTAGAAAAAGCAAAAATGGTTTTCTACACTGATCTGTTTCCTTTTCGTACTTAATGTCGGTTGATTTAACCTATGTAAACATATTTTATATATTTTATTGTATATTTAATTTTACAATTTTTCTCTCTTCTTTTTTTTTTTAATTCGGATTTTTGTCGTTCTATGAAAATACATCATTCATGTTTTCATTTTGAAGCAATTCTCCTCTGTACTCATCTCAATTTTTTTTTTAATATTTTCTTTTAAAGCATATATATATATTTTAAATAAAACTATATAAAAGTGTGTTTAGATTGATAATGAACAGCTATAATTCTGTGACTAAATAAACCTTATGCTAGAATATTAATTGAAATTTGGAAAATATTTCAGTAATAAAAGTAGAAAAAAGATTGAAGTTAATGCGTCAACGGAGATAGGCAATCTTCCCTCCCCATCATTGTCAATTAAAGCATCCTGCTCTAGTCCTCAGTCTATGGTTAGTCACGACCGAATAGTGATCTAGTGAAAGTATATTAAAGAATGCGTTTGCTTTTCCTAGTGTTTGTTGTTATCGTAGGAGGCGTTGTAGGGGGTAAAGGTCGTGGAGGAGGGGGCCGTGGACGGAGCAAGGGAGGTGGAAGCGGAGGCGGAGGGTGGTTCTTCGGAGGCAAGAACAAGAAGCCACCTTCAGGAGAGCCCAACTACCCCAGGCAGCCTCAACCAGAGGCCCCATCCTATAACAACCATGCGGCGTCCGTTCCAGGTTGGCGACAGCCAGAGGCCAGACCTCCAGCTTACAATCCTTCCTACAACGGCCCTCCACCACCGTACTCCAAGAACGCACCTCAGTACCCTCAGAGCGGAGGTCATGCTCCTCCTCCACCATACTCCCAGTACCCCCAACAGGGCCACTATCCGCAATACCCTGGTCCAGGTAGCTACGCTGGCTATCCGCAATATCCTCAACACTATGGTGGTGGTAGTGGTGGTTTCGGGAATTTTGGTGGGATCGGTGGTTATGGTAATGGTGGTTACGGATCTGGAGGCTACTTTGGTGGTTATCCTAAAAGGAGAGGATTCGGTATGCCGGGGATCATCCCAATACCAATACCGATTCCTATTGGTGGAGGAGGGTTCGGGTACGGAAGCTACGGTGGTGGCTACTACAGGAACAGGGGTAATTCGGAGGTAGTCAGAGATAAAGAAGGGAACATAATAGAGAGCTCAAATGACGACTCTAAGGAGAGGCCGAGAATCATGGCCCCACCTGATTTTGAACTCAATGGAGTCACGGAGTTGCCTCCTGATGCACCGATTGCTCAATGGGATATAGTAGGCAAGGAAACTGCAGCGGATCAACTCAAGAAACGGTAACTATCATATATCTGTGATAAGCGATCTAATCTAATAGTGATATTTAAAAAAAAATATTGAAATTTACGATTGTACTAAATTATGTAATACAACTTTAAATTTATGTTAGTTACACAAAAGTGGCATGTGTATTCCAACATCTTTTCTAGACTAAAGTGTTGTGATACCATATTCATTTTAGGCGCCTAGAACAATTATCGGGAATTGTAAAGGATGCAAAGTAAAAACAAGTGCGGTTCAGTGGTTAGGAGGTTTATCATGGATAGATTGATAAATGGTTCAGACTAGATTGGTACATATGTACAATTTTAAGTTCTTTATTGATGTTTTTATTTGTGACTAAGTAGAGAGTACTGAGAATTTTACTAAGGATTATGGATTGTAAGAAATAAATACGAGAGAGACTTTGGTGGTTTTAGTGGAGCCCAAGTCCAAATAGGTGCTATTATAGTCCCGTAAATCAGTCTTTTGTAACTAAATGGTTGTTTAGACCGTTTGTCTTGTAAGTGTAGCAACAGTTGGATTTACCGGTTACTTAATCCAAACCATCAATAAAAAAGATAATATTCATTCCTCCCTTTTAAACCCTTACAATCTAGAAACGATTTCAAAAAATAATGATTTAACATTGCATTAAACATTCTATGAATCGCATAGCCAGATTTAAGTATGAAAATGTGGGGATGAGATCAATTACATAACATTATGCTAACTGAAGGCTGTAACATCTCTCGTTGGAACTCTTCATTATTTATATTATAACTTTTATTGATCCACAATTGAAGAAAACGTTTTCGATCGAGGTCAAGATTTTGAAAGATTGTATTTTCTATTGTTTATCCTTGAGGAATGTTTTTTATTATCTTTTCCTTTCCTAGTTGCACGTTGGGAATTTGTAGATTTTAACATTATTATTTATTGAAGCAATCACATTTACAAAAAAGAGTTTGGCATGAGTCAGTTAAGGTCGTCGTTAAGAACGGTTGTTATCGACCAATTATTTGAAGATCAAAAAAATTGATAAATTTAAGATTTGAGGTTTAAGGAACTACCCCAAACTGCAAAAAATTGTGGTTAAGCAACATTAAAAGAGGTTAATACACTTGGAATTGGTTCTAAACGCTATTAAGAGAGGTCCGTTTTCCAAATATGTTTAGTAAACAGAGCTTACCTCAGAAAATATTCTCATACCTCCTGTAAGTTGAGAAAATCCGGTCAAAATTGTTAAAACTTTATTGATTTCGCTCTTCTCCCAATATGTTTTTTGTTCTTCTGTAAACCTTAAAATTAATACATGCATTAAACAACTTCTAAACAACTCAAATAAAATTCAAATTTAAATAAATAAAACATATTATATTTTTTTTCTTTCTTTATTATAAATAATAAAACACTAATTTCTGTTATTAATTCACTGCAATGCTCATATATTTTCTTATGACTAACTCTGTAACCATATTTGTTTGTTATAAAGTTTAATTCAATTAATTTAGGATATTAAGGGTCCATTGTTGTTTTCATTGTTTTTTTCTATTAATGTTAAGTTCTTTTTTCTATTTGTGAAATTTAAAATATTTCTAAGTAGATTATGGTTAGGATTAAGACCTCATTAAGAGATCAAGATTAATGTATATTAAGAGTAAATTGGGCTCTTATTTTAATATAACTAAGTATGTTATTACGAGTAATGCTTTTTAGGTGGGTGGATGGTTAACATTAATGGTACTTTGATGCTTTCACTATATCTTCTTTGATATAATAAAACAAAATTAAATTTGCAAAGAAATAAAAGAAAAGTTAAGTGTATCTAAATGGAAAGTTAAATGTAAATAAATAAAAATATAAATTTGTATAAATAAAAACGTTTCTTTAGGGAATTGAGTTGCCCATTTTTATTTATTCATGCACTGCATTATTTATTCACAGCGGTGAACCTTAGGTCGCAGAATAGGTAGCAAGTTATGGGGCCATATCGGGCATGTAAATATATAAAATTTTATAAAATAAGCTATATATTATTGTAATTAAAACGAAATTCTTAAGGAATAGTTAACGTCTGTTGTTATACATCGTTCAAAAAAGTTGATAATATATCTTTTTGCTAAAAACTGAACAAAAAATCATTCTAGAACCATTGTTTTATAGAATAATTTTCAATGTCCAGAATTATTATGAGTTTCCTGTAGAATATTGAATTGGTTTTTCGTTTTAATGGTGTTAAAAAATAAAAATCGTACTTACGACATATCGACTTATCCTGCTTACTACGGTTGGTAGATTTGATTTCTCTTTGCTACAGTGGATGTAACAGTTCAATTTATTATTTTTTACGTTTCGGACGTTTATTACAATGTTTGTGAGTTATAATGTACATTGTGGTGATTTATTAGGTAATAAACCTTTATATACTTACTCTGATGATAATAATATTTTATAATTCAATTATGATAAATTATATTGATATAGTTCCAACACTCTTTATTAATTATTTCAAATGTCCAACGTTTCGATTAACATTGCCATCATCAAAGACAATCTATTAAATAGCAAACTTATAATTAACAATTTTAGAGCTATTGTAATTATAAATTAGCATTCCCTAGCTATAATTTCGCAGCATCACAGTGTTTTCAATATTTTTAACTTTTAATGCCCTGAACTGACATAATACAGTCAAAATTAATCTATACAACTACTAATCTATACAAGATAATCGTATTTATTTATTAATTAATTTGTCCTATTTTACGTTACTTATATTTGTAACTTTTTCATTTAAATACAAATTATTCTAATTGCAAATTAGAGGTGTGTCGGTCAGGAGTAAACGTATCGAAAAAAGCTTATCTTTGAAGTGAACTTGTCAGAAATTAATGTGTTCTCAAAGTGTACACGCTTACTGAGCCAGTGAGTACGGCTGCTCTATTTCCTTAGACCATCCCGCTCTACCCAAAAAAGGTTTTCTACTCATTCTGCCACTTGTGTTTACTTTTGCCAGTTTGTCATTACCTCTCAATCACACGAAGACTGAAAAAAGAAATCGTCTTCTCCCTGAATATTAAACTCAAATTCTTTTTTGTGAACCAAGCATGTAGAAAAATGATTACCAACCTTTAATTGACTTTATGGTTACCTACCCAATTTGACTAACTGATATTATTTTCTTGATTGTAATGTGTTTAAATAGTGCCAATTACCTACCTAAGTACTTTTATCTGTTCAATTTACTAGTACCAAAAATAAAAAAACAATCGAGGCCGTCTTGGAACTGACCTACAGATGTGACATTTCTTGAAATGAATTATTGTATTAAAATTAAAATTATTAATTATTTTAATTGAGAATGATCATAGCTTAAGGCAAAGTCCCCTAATAGAGATCATGATTATCAGAATAGGACATCCATTGACTGAATTAATTATTGCTGACATTTTTTGAAAATAAACTACTTTACTGCACTCTTCATAGGTTGTGGCTGTACATATTATTCTTTTTTGATAGGAGAGTATGAGGTAACAGGAGATCCTCCTAGCCCCTACTTTTCGATTACTATAGTGTTGAAATAAAATATAAATCCTCCAGGAATAATTTAAATACTTTACTTTTTACTAATCTCAACCTACAAGGATCAGTTATTTTTATCAACTAAATTACATAATTTTCTGTAACTTAACACTTCATATTGTATTTTACATGGGACGGATTATAAGAATATTTATTCAAATTTTTTATACTACAATCATATTTAATCTAGTCACTATCAAACTGGAAGAAATAATCTGATCCAAATTCCATACAGTTTTATGGTATAAATGAAATAATAAAAGAAAAATATTTCCCTATATTAATCTTCGTTGTTCTCATTATTATTTTTTTAAGGCATTTTAAAGAAATGTTTTGAATGAAAGCTCAGTAGCCGTATTCAAGGAGAACTAACTAGTGAACAAGGTCTTTCTATAGGAAAACATACCGTTCTGCTTTAGCAAGATTTTCTCTTAAAAAAATATTATTGTAAAATAGATATTCAACATAGCCTGTTAATATGAATTACTGTTAATATGAACGTTACGTTAATAATAAATAATATTATCCTATATTTCATTTAAATATTCTATAATTAATTTAGTCTGAATTATTCCATTAAAGAAAATGTTTTTCAGCTTTTTTTGTTAAAGACTAATTTAATTAAATGGTGTAAATTATCCATCTATATTTATAAATAACGTTTCATTCAATACATTGTTTCTATAATTCATAATCCATTGCATTCAATTTACAATTTGATAAACTAATTACAGTATAAATTTAAAAATATATATGTTTATAATAAAGTTCAATAACTGCAATATACTTTAAATTCCAATATCATTTCTCTATATTAGTTGGAAAAATTTTTACCAAAAGAAATTGTTGCATTGAAGAACATATAAATAGCAATAAAAACGTACGCTATTGTTATTATGTCCATACGTTCTACTATTAAATTTTAAAAGAAAATGTTGTAGAAGTAACGAGCTATCAATTCATGCATTTCTTGCATAATCATTCCAATAGATTTAAATAGTACTTACTGTACCAGTTTCTTAAGTCTGCTAGGCAATGTGTCTTGAAGAACTCATATTACCAAAAGTCCTGAAGGTGGGGCTGTATGAGATGAAGTCCACTGGTATGAATGGTTATTGCTACCTAGGGTTTGTCGCACTTAACCCACTTCACCCGTGGTTTTGGTCCACTTTCTTAAGCCATTAAGAAAGGCTTGAGAAATAATTTAGAAGATAGCTTTTAAAATATCAAGAACTGATTGAAAAATGAGCAAAACTTTGAATTTTCAGTTTCTAGGCCACCGATCTGTTATTTATTCTTATTTCTTAAAACCAATAACATAATATTTTAAAGAATCAAATTGTCTTTTTTTTTAAGCATCAGAGATAATATTTTTTATGATTTAAAAAAAATTCCAAAACAATTTTGCCCCACCCCTTTTTTTCCGTCTTAATGGGAATTAGTTTAATGTACCACCTATTTTTTCTTATATTTCTTTTACTTTCCTTTCCTTTTATTTTTATATTTATATTTGTCATTTTTTCTTTTTTTTAATTTAATATAATTTTATTTGTATTTACTTTTTTTATTATTATTAAATTTTTTTTAGATACAAAACGGCAATATAGAACACGCGATTTTCATTTCTTTCCGACTTCATTTCTTCCCACACATTTCCTTCCTTTCCTTTCTTTCCACCTCATTCATTCTTTCTTCCTCGCTCCATACGAGTTTGAAATCGGAACACCTAAATGCGTATAGTGATAAAATGTTTCAAAATTGTAAATTATCATATGTAACATTGTGTTATTTATTTTGTTTAATTGATTAGTTTGTCATTAAAAACTTAAATAATTGTGAATTAGATACTTATTTCGCTTTATAGCGTATATCTGTTGAATATTAATATATAGTGTATATTCTTTTAGATAAATAACTACAATAGCTTGAATAAAATAACAACTTATTGTTTTGTTTTTTAAATTTAAAATACTTTTTAGTTAATGATAAATATTACTATCTACCACACAGTTGTGGACAATAGGTAATAGTGATGAATGATCTCATACATACAAAATAAGATAAATGAATGGATGAAAAAAAAAACTCTGTTAAAATATATACAAACAGAAGAATAAACAAAATGAACATAATCAAACTATGTGTATGAAAGAAAAAAATAAATAAAATAACGTAATGATAAAATAATATAATCTATAGTCACATTTACACTCTAATACATAATATTTACACAACCGACCTGAGGATACCTGAGCCCACTCTATCCCCCACATGTGAGGGGTAGAGCTGAGCTCAAAAGGTCCCAGCGCATCCCTCTCGCCGCATCACTGGTAGTGAGCCAGTGGAGGCTGAGCAAGTACGCTAAAGCCACAAACACTCAACTGGAGTGGAGAATCTGACCATTGCCAGAACTCCAATTGTCCATTTTTATTTTAATAAGTCTCTTGGTATTGTTTTTTACAATTTATTTTTTATTGCTTTAAAAATAATATTTAAAAAAATTGAGGTATAGCGTTCCAAAATAAGCGAAGACCATCTTTATTGTTTTTTGCATGGCAGCTTTAGTACAAGATTAATAGGACGACAATTAATAAATTTAACTGCTTTTAAAATAAACTCCTTTTCCTTTTAAAATAATAGGGTAAAAATTAAAAAAAAATCTAAAACTACAGCTAACCTAATAACTGAAATTTCTATGGATACAATGTTTATGACAGAAACATTAATAAAATATCTATAGTTTTAGTTGGACTAATTTCAGTGCAAATCTACCTATTGATAATCTTATCGTATGAGGAAACAGTATAGTGGAGGGGGTGAGCTAGATGGTAAAATTAATCTAAAAATGTGAGCCGTTTGATGGATCCAGGGACATGGCAGATGAGTAAGGGAAGAGTACAAGCCAATCACTAGCTGCATTTTGTTTCAGTTTACATTATAATGGCGGACACTCCTATTAACCTAATCCCCAAGGGCGTGGTCTTTTTGGCTTCAATTATACTTTGATGGAGATTACGATTATGACCGATTACGGTTATCTTATTCATAACTGTTAATTAAAAGTAAACTAATAAAATTATTTAGATTAACGCATGATATTTGATCACTACTCCTCAAATGTGAATGTGATGTTGTTAAATTAGTTATTGATTATTATTATTGCTATTAATAATTTCTTGTATTTTTTCCAGGGGTGACGACTACAGTGGAGAATTTGGTGATTGATAAGTGAACACACCAGCAAGATCTGAGATTTACTATTTACAATGACAAAAAAATATATATTTTATTTTTTTAAGTTTAATTTACTATTTTTGTAGGTTTAATATATTATTTTTTAACATTGAGAGTTTTCTTATTTTCCTCTTCCCAGAAAATAATTTTACCAAATCAAGTTATGCTGTCAAGATAATAAAATAAATAAATAAATAAAATCCATTAAAATGCTTTCAAATAAAAATACATATAAAAAAGGATTTTAAATAAAACCATGCTAATTTAATTAAAGTCTCAGATATATCGCAAAAAGAAGATATTTCTAAAATATTTTTTCAAAAGGTGTTTACATCGGTGTTAAAGTTGAATTTGGATTTAACATGAATAATTTAAAGTTTATGCTGCTGTTTATAATTTTTAAATATAAACAAAAAGAGTAGAACATGATTATGGACCCTCTATGTGAGAAACCTCTACTACTGATAATTACAATAACGTCTTGACACTTTTGCATTGAAACATCTACAGACAATTCTTAAACCATTGTTATTAGGATGGGACTAAGTAAGATTGTGAATCAGGTTTGGACAGGTTGCGGCACATAGGCTTACAAACATTATAATTTCTCCTCCACATGATTTTAATTGTATAATCATTGTAATATTTATGGTTTAGTATGATAAACAGTAATTAAATAAAAGTAGCTCAAAATATCGAAAAAAAAAAGGGCGATTCATTAAGAGCTATTGACTAATTTAAACCTCTATTGGATGATGATAGTGGTAAGTCAAATACAAACCAATATAATTGATTTTTTTAGCTATAAGTTTTGTATTTAAAAAAAAAAGTAAAAGTATATAGATATAAAAACATAAAACATACATTTTTTAACATTTTTAGATCTATAAATGAAAAACGGTATATTTCGATCTCTCCTAGCTGTACCATCAACAAATTAGACAACTTTCACCTGCATGTTTGAAAAAAATTATAAATAAAAACATCTCTAAATGATAAATAATATTAGGTTCCATGAGATCCCAGTTATTCAGGGTACAATGTATAAAGTTATCATATAAATTAAAACAACATGATTCCTATTTGAGTATTTTTATTTTAACTTTTTAAAGATCCAAAATCCTACGTAAAATCCTTAATGCTCCTTATTACGTTACAAATATACTCATTCACAAAGACCTTAACATCCCATTCGTTGCAGATTTGGCCCAAAACAGATATGTCTTTTCGTTCCAAACTCCTTACCCTTTAATTCTTAATATTTCATCCCTGATAACCGAGGTGTCTGAAAAGAAGATGGCCACGGGACCTAATTTAAATTAATGCTTGAAGTACCACCAATGGGTGGTTCCTTTCGAGGATTTTCAAGTGTAAATGAAACAAACAACATATTTACTTATTGTATTGATTACTTGTACAGATGTAAATCACATTAAATAAATAAATAAAAAAACTTTTTAAAGAACTCGATTATATTTTTAAAAAGTTACTGAAATAATTATGCATTGCTCAAACTATAGCACAATGTTTTTAATAATGTTTGATGATTAAAAATAAAATAAAAACAATTTAGTAATCATAATAAATTAATTATTTAGATTGAAAACTTTTTACATCGATTATGAAATTTATCTTAAGACCAAAAATTCGTATCACTGTTTCATACAGAAATGCACATCTTCATGGGTCCTGAGTCCAAATAAAGAAGACCAACAATTTGATCTGTCATGGTGCCCATGTGTTTATGTTTCAGTTTAATTCAAAAACAAAAAAATACATTCCAAACAGAAGTTATACCTAGATTTAAGGTTAGTATATCCTCTACATATGAATTAATAAAATAAATTTGTACCTTTACAACCCTTGAAGGATCAGTGGTTCAATAATTTGTAAGGAAGTAAGTTTTAATTTGTAATAAGAATAATTTGTAAATAGTAAGAAGTAACTGAAATAAAAATAAATGTATTCACGTTTGTATTATAAAATAAATAAATAAATATATAACATTTTATAATTTGTTAAATAACATTTACATACAAATTATTTTGTTATTAATTATTAACTATGGTTCGCAGGTGGTATATAATAGGGGTATTCATGACCTTAGGTTAAATGTTAAAGCGTGTTAAATGGGAAAACTCATGCTAATTGGAGAAATATTTTCTTCTTTTACCATTTTAAAAAGATATAACATGACATGGTTGAGAGTCTGTTAAATGGAGAATGACGCCAGACAACAGACCAGCTGAGCTCGTCACCGTTTTGTTTGTTGTGTTAGGTTACTTGCTCGTACTTTGTATTTTGATTTTTTAGTATTGTTTTGAATGTTTTTAAAACTAATAAAGCAATGCTGAAAATAATATTAATGTAATGACAGTTCTTAACTAGATCATCTTGATTCTCTTCATCACAAGTCAGAAGATCAACCAGGCACTCAGTGGACAAATTTTCACCCAATTCCTACATTTCACTCAATTTAGGCATAATGTAATAAATTATAATTATATTATTTCAAAAATTGATTTATTTAATAGTAATAAATTATTTTAATCAAAACTTAGAAGTAAACAATAACATGAAGTTTTGGAAAGGAAGGTTATAAAACAAGTTCCTCAAAAAATCCGCTTGGAGCTATTATGCATTTAACATTTAACATGACTTTAAATAGGGCTGCTCACAATCCTATACATAAAACATTTGTTATATGACGGCCGTGGGGGTTGGGGCGCAGGTTCCAGGGCGCTCAGTTCAGAACCCCAGTGCGGTGGGTTCGATTCCCACCTGGGGCAGTTAAACATTCATTTTTCGGCGGTCCCGAAGAATGAATCTTTTCACTCTCACCTTGGTTTGTACGCGACGGTAACTCAGGTAGCCGTCAGGGGCAAAAAGGGTTGGCGAAAAGGACCACTAGGCCCACTTGCCGGACTTGTTCCCCCCACCAAATACCAGTACCATTAACATGGTAAAACATTTTACATTTGACACAACACCATTAATAACCCTAATGTAATAAATTCATCACCAAGTCCTTGTGTTTTACATTGATCAATGGTCTGGTTTTTTTATATAGCTATGACAAACTAATATATATTTTAGTCTTTACTGTTGCGGTAATAAATCCGATGTTTTTAATGCTGAATGCCCATTAATTTTCGTTTTGTAGAAGCTCATATAAATTGTTTTTCAAAAATTTCATCCAACATATTTTAAACCAGATTAATCTTTTTAAAGATTTTTAGTATAATACTAAAAGTAAAGTATAAAATAAGCAATCCTAATTTTATAAAAGTATGAAACTACTAAAAATACTCAGCTAATGAAATCAAACCTTTTATCACTCTTGAGAAAGTAAAATTTGAATTTAAATTGCTAACTACTAATTAAAAGCACACTGATAACTCATCTACTACTTAGATAGTAAAACATAAAGTTGTAACCTCAAAAATTGAAACGGACTCAATAGGACTTACTACACTTTCAAAGTAAGCCTTTTCATCACTTCATTCACCGAATCCCTGTGTAACGTCATAGTAATGACAGTAAAGTTATTAATAACACTTAGCTCACAATGAAAATATAATGTGAAAATGTAACTATTAATGTAGTAAAGAATTTTTTTTTTTTGAAAATGGACTTTTTTGGAAAACTCTTTAAAAATAAGCAGCTTATGTATACTTATACGTAAGTAGTGGTTTGTTTCAATTGTAATGCTCAGAGTGCAAAAGAGTGCATAAATAGTTCATTAAATTTAAAAAGTTAATTTGTTTGAAACAGTGGGACATAAAACCGTTTTAGTGTTTGTTATCAATTCGAAACTAAAAATAAAAATATTTATCGCTAACTATTTTTGAAAATAATAAAAGCTTCATAAAAACTTCACTATCTCCAAATTATCATCCAAATTATTCAAGAATTGTGTCATATGTTGAAGGAACAGATTGTGTTTCTTGACCCCGCTCTATCGGCCGAATGGGTCATTTAATTATAACATGGCACAAGGATACGGCATTCTATGGTAGACATGCTCCCGTCAAAAGCTGTACTCATATTGTTCTGCCTCTGGCAGATCGTTGCAGGACAAGACCTCAACGTGACAACGGCAACACCTGAAAACGTGACGACTACAGAGTGTCCTACTGTGTACCGCTTCGCCGGGCTCAGCCTGGGTGATGGATTGGCTGCTTCTTGGAGAATCCTATGCCGGCCTGACAGTGTTTTTCTTAATAAGAAGGTATGAGATGTCTCTCTCTCTCTCTCTCTCTCTCTCTCTCTCT
>NW_027106576.1:179012-179848 GCF_000696795.3 Halyomorpha halys
CCAATTAAAATAATATGAATAAGAATAAATGTAACTAAATTGAACTAATTTTAGTATATGTACTGCCTATGCGAGGTAAATATATATATAATGTATGTATTACCTTTTATTTAGGGCTGGTTGCTAAATCTAAGTTTATTATGTATATAATTATGAAGAAAGTAGACTGTAGACGGTTACTAAAACAATAGTTCATTATAAAAGGTTACAGAGCTATATCAGATATACTAGTAGATATGCTATGTAAAATATATCTAAGCTGAATTTAAACACTATTTAACTTACCTAAAACAAGTCTCTTTCTACAGTTTTAATGAATATAAGAGTGAACTACTACAAGTTACTGAAAGGATCTTTACAAAGTTATAATTATAAACAAAAGCTCATTATTTGAAAACAGCACACAAAACTTTTATATATAACCTTCTCATGTTAGTTCACCTCGCACCCGCTAGGAGCGAAGAAAGCCATTATTAGTACCTTTAGCTAAATTATTAATATAATTTATATATATATATAGTTATTTGCTAATTCAATCTTGCCTTGAAAATAAAAAATAGGCTAGGGGTTAGTTTGAAACGAACCTTAACTCTTAACTTAGCTACTGACCATTAAGGTTACAATATCGCTTGTATTATTTTTTTGAAAAGAATACAAAAAATAATTGAAAACTGAAATATAAGTAATTTTAAAAAAGAATAATAATAATATACAGAGGTTTACAAAATTAAGTAATAGCATACAACAAAAGAAGAGAATAATAATGATAATGACTTATAAAGCTAAAAAATAAAAGCATTAACACATATGGTGAGTAGTTATATCTAAATAATATA
>NW_027106576.1:179948-188088 GCF_000696795.3 Halyomorpha halys
ATATATATATGTTTATTCGAAAACTAATTGAGGTCACTAAACAATAATTACAGGGAGTTGACAGTTATTTTTATGGTATGATTATGATATCAGATTATATACTTAGACCATTTTGGTGTCCTATATTTCTTAAATAATGTTTTATTTCTTACAAACAATGAGAGAAAAACATAAGCATAGATAGAGCTAACTTGAGATTCCAAAAAACCATCCTTAAGTCAGCATATTTCAACAAAAACCTAAAGTTATAATGCCCAAAATTAAGCTACTAGTTTAATATAGTTTTTAATTAATGTAATAAATAAATTAAAACACAACCTCTTTTGATCCTTTTTCACTCACCATCTTAATTTTAAACCTCAGATCATTATTAATGAAACTATGAAATTTTTTTTTTTCTTACATTTCACAGAATAACAATAACTCTAATTTTAATTCCTAAACTTTCAATACATTATATCCTTTCCAGAGGTTTCACTTCTGTGGGCCAGCCTCAAGACTGCCACAATTTTTATTTAAGTTCGATACTATCAGCTACTATTGAAAACCGAAATAAACTTTTTATGATACAGTTTAAGTTGAGGTAAAACTTAATTTTTCCTAAAAAGTCGAAAATCATCATCGTCAAATATATTTCTTTAGCTAGATTCAAATGTTGAACGAATTGGAAGTAAATTGAATTAGCTTTTATTTCATTCCATAAGATAATTCATGGTCTAAATGATTCTTTTGAAAATGGCAGATGAATAAAAATATTGACTAGAGAATTTGAAATTAAAACGTTAAAACAATTTTTAAAAGATTATTTTCTTTATTAAATATTAACAAAGAGAGTGAACATACGAATCACAACAGGTGTATAAAATACAAAAAATGTATTTAATTGTTTTACATTTTACAACAATTTAATAATTATTACCTAGACAGTTTTTGATGTATTGTACTCAATACTTCTAAAACTGTATTATTATTAATCATAGTAATGGCTTACGTTATAACTAATAATATATCTATAAAATGTAATCAAATTATAAATTTTATTTAGAAACAAGTTCATAGAAACACTTCAGTCGGGTTCAGCTCAACAAACTAATAATTTTTGTCAATTTAACTGTTCTAGTCCAAAAACGGGTAAAAATCTGCCAAATCTTTAAAAAAAAACAGACAGATAGAGAATAAAAGTGTTTTAATCATCGGAAGTGGTACTGTATCCTCTAGATATTAACCACCAAGTCGTAAGTTATATGCGTCATCACTTTCTTAAACTTCAATAATAAAAAGCCATAATTTTGAGCTGTAATAAACTCATAGATACCTACTGGCATTGTACCTTCACCTGTGCGATAAGCAGGAGTACTTTTAATTATGGTTTAAAACATCATGAATAAAAATGTTTAAATGAGGGAATAAACGAAAAACGTCTAGAAGTAGAGTTTTAATTTTATTTCTTTTTACTGACTTCAATGAATGATAAGGCATATTTTATAATGGAATACGTATGGAAAAAATAATATAATGTAGACAGAAAACGAAATTTTGAAGTGCCTATGGTGTCGGGGATGGTGCTGGAATAAATAAAATAATTTTTTTTCTTTACTAATTATAAATCTAATCTAGAAATAAAATACAGTGTTAATAGTGGGTAGGCCGTTTGTAGCTGAGGGAGTTAAGCCATTGCTACGCGACTCCAAAGGTGCCGCTTCGAAGCCTGCCGCTTCGACTTGACCCCTCGAAAACTTGGCCCCCCCACCAGATTAGAATAGGTTGGTTACCTCTAGATAACCCCACCGTATGTAAGAAATGACCAGAAAAGGGGTAAAAATAAAACCTCCATAGCAGAATAGATCTTTTTATTTTTCAATGTTGAATGGACCAGTCTTGCAAATCTTTAATTTTTCCAAAAAATTATTTATTTCCACTCAGTAATAATTCACTAATAGCTACATGTTTAATCTGTATTTGATAATATTCGATAAAGGATTTTATCAGCTTCAGTAAGACAGTGGATAGCAGTGTTCAGGATGTTGGTTCCGCTTCTGTGCCTCCTCCTGGTCCTAGCCCCAACACACGAAAGTCGTTTCGATAACAATACTTTTCAATCTATTGTCTACCAACGGATGATCAACGTGCAAGTAAGAAGCTGTCAGCCAGGATATCGTGTGGTTAACGGGGTGTGCAGGAAGGTTTCTTTTACACCAAAATATCCATGGTAAATATTAGTTCTAACTTAGTTCACAATGTTTAATGTTTCCTGTGTTGATAATTCTTATCTCATGCCAATGCTAAAGGCTTTCTCATAATAATCATTTCATTATGAGTGATAAATGATATTTCTTATCACTTATTTGTTTTCAACGCAGCCATCTTAGATTTTACTCCTGATAATATTTTGAAATATTGTACTCTTCCATTATTCTTATAGATTGAATTTTTTATTTATTTATTTATTTTTTGTTTTATAAAAACCAATAGGCATAATTTTAATAATATTTTTGAAGATTGGACTACATGACTCGAACCAAATGTGCTGAATTTTCATTTTATAAAAACATCAATTTAAAGGAGATGATTCGGATCGCGGTCAAGAAAATCACTTAAAAATAGTTAAAACCATTTATTAATTGTTTTATTGACCTCAACCCTGATAAGCTCCTTTAATTTACCCACAGTCAATCATGTATAATTAATAATAAATTTATAATATAAATTTGTAAATATATATATTATAATCTTTTATTCTACCACCAAACTAGCAGCTTACCTCTGGCACTAATTAAATGGTATTAAGAAGGTATAGTTAGCATTTCTGGTATAAATAAATCACCTTTATCCGGTTAATATCCTTTGAAGGTATATGTTTCAATGCTTTTTTTATTGGAAATTCTGTAATTTGTAAACAAGAATCTTATTAATTGTTCTATGAAATTTTGAGGGGTAGTTACCTATGAATTCTAATAGGGATGCATTTAGTGTATTGTATTTGTTTAGTTTTTACTTTTGGTTGTTTGTGCAGAAAACAAAACTTCCATTTAGAAAAAAAGCACTAGTAATAATAATTATTATTTGAGAAATTTTGGTAATCATTTTCCTTTTTGCATTTCATTTAAATTTGTGTTCTTCTTGAAAATATTGTTGTCCTATTGTAGCAGATATCTTACCTACATAGCATTCAGTCTTCTAGTCAGGCTCTATTGTAGTTTGCCAGTAATGTTTGTACTTGTAGCTTTGGATGCCCAGCGTATGAGACATGGAAAGATTTGTGTTGCATTTTCATAACGTCAGTTCCGAATGGTAAATATAGGTCTTTGTGAAATGACTTTATTTGTGATGTAGGAGAGCGAGTGATCTAAAAGTGTAGTTTTTTTATATAGGTCCATATTGGTTGAAGTAACATGACGTATATATGAATTATGTTATTAAGGGAATTATTTTTATAATTCTTAGTAATCA
This sequence comes from Halyomorpha halys, assembly GCF_000696795.3. Taxonomy (NCBI): domain Eukaryota; kingdom Metazoa; phylum Arthropoda; class Insecta; order Hemiptera; family Pentatomidae; genus Halyomorpha; species Halyomorpha halys. The sequence continues at coordinate 183,399 of NW_027106576.1, forward strand.
TCAAAATAAAAGTAGGATTTTCTCTTTTTTTTTTTTTTTTTATAAATCAGTCATATGTGATTTCCAGGACAGTCATTTGTCAATTTTTCAAATATTTTCGCTTTATTTGTTTTGGTGATGGAATGTAGTGAAAAGTTAGCTAAAGATATTCTGAACGTTTAAGTGTAAAAGTAAGTAGTTTATTATACTTATAAGTAGCATTGATATGATGTTTACTCACATCAATTTAACTCGTATAAATTAGTGTCTATATTGTTGACTTCATATTTTTAATAAATAATTATTATTTTAGTTTTATTTACTTTTGTATTGTGTCAGTTAATGTAACCAGCCAAACGCTCTTGAAATTATCTAATGTGTTATATTTTGGGGACCAATTATCCCAGAATAAAGATAGATTTTTTATTTCATTTCATTAAAGAAATATTTGTTATATATTCATTATGTATTATTTTCAGACATGATATATTGAAACACACGTGGGAAAATAAGGGATTTATAGAAGAAGAAAAATATTGTTCGAATAATTATAAAATGTAGTTAATAATGGAAATAAATGATTTTTTATTAAATACTTTGTTATTTCATTCTTCATGGCCAGTATATGCTTAATGCTATAGCATTTATGATTAATAGTGATTTTGTACATCTAGCAAGGCAGCAAAAAATAATCAATTGGTTTTTACATAAATTTTAGTTCTTGCATTCAGTTCATAATTATGAGGAAAATTAGGAAAAGGAAATTAATTAATTAATGTAATAATGGAAGGTCAAATTGTAAAATGTTAATTTTTATGGTAATACATTATTTTCATGTTCTTTTAATTAATTATTTATTTATTTGCACACTCTCTACTTTTTGAGCTAAACAGTTATATGCCATGTTACACAAGTATGCATAACATTGAACTGCTATTAATAAAAGAATAAAAGATTTTTATTAATGGTAATCACTTTTATTTTGTTTTTTCCTGCTACAATTTTCTGTTTGGCCTTCTTCATCTACGTCTCCTCTTCCCGGTGGCCTTCCTGGAACAGGTTCGCCTAAGATGAAACCGCCCACTATCCGTAATAAAAATAATATTCAATACCTAAACTAATTTTATACATATATAAATATTTATTATGGACAAATTTATTATATATTTGTTTGTTTTTCTTTACGGTGGAATCATTTTTAATTATTTAATACCAATCAAAATGATTAAGGACATACCTTTGGTACCACATTAAACCCGCATCTTTTAATATAAAACTATATAAAAAATACAGTTATAACTATATAAGTATGTATAAAATTATTCATAATTTTAATAAAATTTAATTCAATACATTATTGCTTTGTTTAAATATTGGCACATCTGAAAAAAAAAAAAACCTTTCACTGTAAAATTTTTGGAACACGTCCAATTCAAAATAATTTTTTTTTGTCAAATATGGCATTATTAAAGTAAAGCTGTAATAAATATGAATTCCACATGTCTGTAACGTCTCGCCTTCAATACATTGGCTATTTTCAAACATATTCCTCTTTATCCCAGTCAATTATTAAAATATATGTTTATATATACATCTCAAGGAAGTATTTGTTACAACGCTTTTCTTTTTCCCACCTTTTTTTTTCATTGGGGCACTTACGTCTTGTTTTAAATCATCCAGCTAAACTTTATGTGGTTTGTCACTGTTTTCTTTGCCGTATCTCATCTATACTAACATAGGTCAGGTGGGGTAATTGAGAATAAGGGGTAATTGAGAACAATCATCATTGTCGCTCACGTGTTAGTTTGGGGAATCAAAATGATATGGCATTTGAAAGTTAGTGTTACTATAAAGTGATAGAACATGTTCCTGCCTTTTCTAGTTTTCAGCTGACAGTTCTGTGATATGGTCAGTTAACATAGTGAATCATTTCTGAAAATCGAAGTGAAGTGTCTGCTGATAACAGCTTCTGTTGACTGCACGATTCGCAGGTGAGTCATTCTTTGTCAATAATTGTTAGTAATTAAGTAAATTCGAGTATCTATGGTGATTTTGATGTAAATATTCTTTTACGACCTAGGTATGACCATTCCCAATTACCCCCGAGATTTTTACCTCAGGGAATATAGAGAACAGAATTTCAAAATATTTTTTTACATGTCAACAATAAAAAAAACTATTTTTAGCAAAATAATGATGTCTTCTGATTAATTGACTATTGCAGTGACCAATAAAAACTCACGAACGTACGTTAGGAAGCGGGCTACACCTTCTTACATTGATGACGTAACCCATGTCATCCACGATATTCACAATAGTAACATGGCGTACCTACTTATCTGGCCTTCGCGGTCCATAAAACAGTAGTCTTCGACTACATCAACGGGAGAGAAAACGGATATCAGTAAGATCGGGGCAGGGCGACCTAATCTATAAAGTGAATTTAAAAACGCTCTTCTAGAATGCTTAATAGCAAGAAATGGGTTATCCTTGCGATAAAGTAGTGCTAAAAAGAGCTAGTGCTGGAGTACATCATAGAAACTGGAATAAATACAAGAATTGTCGATGGGAAACCAGGTGAACATTGATCTGAAGCGTTCGCGACTCATGAACACCAAGATTTCACTAAAAAAAAAACTGAACACATCCAAAAGACTTAGAAACAAGCGAGGGATCCTTTTGTTGTGATCATCTTGAATGATTATCATTCTGTAAGAGACGATAGTGTATTTATTTAATGGATCCAGGTGAGAAGTAGCCCTTCCCATTTACCACCTACACTACGGGGTAATTGAGAACTCGAAAAATTAGGGCATTTAATAGCCAAGTTAACTTTTGGCTAATAGGATTGTTTAATGAAGTGTGTATTAACAAGTTTATGTACAAAAAACGGTGATAATATACCCTTCATGGTCGCAAGGAAAGTTAGAAGGAGAAACATAAATATTTTGTTCCCAATTACCCCACGAGACCCTATTTAGTATAGGTGAAACATGGATATAAAATATAAAAGTTACAATATGCATAATATTCTACTGTAACATAAAAACAAGACATAAAAGCCCCCAGAAAAAAGATACATAGTAAAAAACAGCTTGGGAAAAGATAAAGAAAATTATAAATTTTAATATAGAATTCTATGGTTTGTAGATATGAAAAGAAATTTTAATAATGAAATTAGGGTGTTGAGCAATATGTTTAGAAATAGGCAATGAAAAAACAGCTATACATATATAAATATAGAATGTTTATAATGATATTAAAAATTTTTGAATTTAATGTAGTTCAAATAGTTTTTCTTTAATCACTTATTTAATAACTAAAATATAAAGTTACATTAAATAAAAAAAAAAATTACAAACCTATCTAAGTCCCACGTATCCTATCTAGTGGTCAGAAAATGTTAAAATGTTATACTTTTCTCTAACACCACCAGATGCTGTCAAACTATAAAAGCAAACCAATTCTAAACTCTGAAGAAGAAGAAACACACACGTAGCATTCCTTCTACATTTCTCGATTAGTTGAGTCCTTCATTTCGACTGTCCATCCCCCATTGGGAACATCTACGAGTTTAAATTTGAGCTCTAAAAGAATTTGACAAAATACCTAAAACTGGAGAAAAAGAGACAGCAGCTGAAAGATCAGAAAATCGGAGACAGCCGAGCGTGATTTCTCCCAATCACAATCATATATTATATTTCGTTTAGTTTTAACTGTTGTATTCTTGGTAGAAAAAAAAAGTTGTTATCTCTTGTTCGCATCTAATTACAATCACCTCTCATCGTTAGAAGTATTAAAAAATAGATGAATATAACAACTACGAAAAAAATTGATTAATGACTAAAGAAGACAAATATTTTCAGCAGCCGGCTAAAACAGACGGAAATAACCGAAAGCGCCCGATCTCTTCCAATCTCATTCCACAGTACACGGTATTGTATTCTTTAGTTGAACTTTTGTAAGGCAGACCTTATACAAACATCCTAAATCCGAATTTTCATTGCGAAACAAACATTTTTGGTCGTAATTTTTAATTAAATTTAATTTTGTTTATTTAAAAAAATTAACACATCTTATTGTTCTAATAGTAATAAGCATTTGATTATTATAAAATATTAAATAATTTGGTGATTATTGTTTTTCCATAGTATTTATTATAATCGTGAGATTTTACTTTCGTTTATATCGAAATATATATTGTAGTAAGGGGATTGCAGTAATGAATTGTAAAGATTTGCCATACTGACTTGTAATGTACAAGATTTGGTATTATCTCAAGGTCGTAAGTCAATGTTGTGTGATGCCAACAACAGAGTTTTATTTTATAAAGTTCATATAATGACAATCTATATTTCCTTTGGCTTCATCTGTTTACAGTTTCATTTTAGCTTTTCTATGAATCCTTCCGAATAATTTATCCAAAGACTTTTCACTTAGCTGTAAATGCCCCCGCACTTACGTGGGGCTATGTTTGAGCTTCGTGGCCACCCGCAAATCGCTTTTGCGCAAATAATACTTGTTACTACCTGTCACGCGATCAAATGCTTTACATAAATTAACTGCCATATTTCCATCTATATCCTCAGGGTTCGTTCAACCTTTCTATATTCTGTTTCATTGAGGAACTTGAAAAAAAAAAAATATAATTCCAAAGAAGGTCCTAACAATCGTAATAGAGCTAAAAAAAAAAAAAACATTCCCTACTCAT
>NW_027106576.1:194193-203368 GCF_000696795.3 Halyomorpha halys
TATTGTAAACTGTTTTTAGAGTTCTACTACTGGGTAGTTTCTCTACATCCTGTATCATATCATTATGCCATTATGATCAAATTTACTGGTTGTATATTTTTATACAGTTGTAAATATCAATAAATAAATAAAAAAAAAAATGTGTATTCAAACAATTACTGTCTAATGAAGGTTCAGGCATAATCAATAAAGTGGAATTTGGTTTCTAGATGTTTTTATATCAATTTCATCAAATTCCATCAACTAACATAGCTTACGTATGTTCAAACGTACTTCTCTTGGGAGACCAATATTTCGAAAACTGCTGGTCTGATTATTCCCAATTTGGGGGAAAGTTGGTGGATGGTGTAAATTGAGTCCTGTTCGGTCCAGTCAATTGAGTTTCAGGTAATTCCATTTATTACATTCGCCTAAGAACGTGCTAACGTATATTCCTTTGAATAAGAATATATTGAAAACTGCTTTAGTGATGATGGTGCAATGTTTCAGAGTTGAACATTAGTAGAAGCATACTCTAGCATTATTTGTAAAAATAAATAAATTGTAAATAATAAATTAATAAATTGTAAAAATTGCATGCAATGGCTATCAGACGATGCCATAAGAAAATAATGGGAGCTAATGGGTTTCTCTATATCCTGCGATAAATGTCGTAAAAACAAGACCTTATATCTTAAATCAAAAACGCAATGATTTCACTATTACATGCGTTGTTATACGCGTGGGTTGAAGTAGGACTTTTTTCTTTTTATAACACAAAATAAAGCATATTAAAGTATATATGAAATATATATTATTATGACATAACCTAATTGACGTTGAAATATTTGTGACCCTATAATAAATTGACCGTAACAATCCTTTAATAAGTAGAATATAAATAGTTTCTTGCTATTGAAGTTTTTTTTAAACCATAAGGATAAGTTCAAAAGGATTCTTCAATAGAATTAGTCTTAACAAGCAGTAGTGTAACACAAGAATATAAAATGGATTATTGGTTTTTATTTTAAATAAATAGGTGCAAAGGAACCTAGTGTGTTCTAAGTTTATTTTTCATCTTGTAGTTTTATTATATTTAATAAATCAAATGAAATAAGGTGTGGAATATATTTAAAAAAATTTAAATTTATATTCATTATTCATTATTAATGAGAAGAGAAAAAAAAGAAGATAATAATAGAAGATAAATTGACATATAGTTGAAAGTAGGAATAAATAATAAAAATACGGGCTTACATGTGGGATTTTTATTATTGTTACATAAAACTTTGTTTTCTTTAAATAATAAAATATTTTAAGGATGTGGAAGGTATTGTTGTTTACAAAAGTTTTAATTTGATATTGAAGTCTATCGAATACCTAAATTCTGTTAGGCAGGTGTTAAACAGTTATCAGTACGTGTAATCTGTCAAGATGTTACAGTTCTAAAATTAAATTGTAATAAAAAAAACAAAAAAAAAACAGTGTTGATGGTGACTATATCGAAAAACACTAATTATTAAATTTAGCAATACTATAATATAATTTAAATTAACACTAAATTATATTAAATTTGGAATGAATAGCTTTTTTTAACTGATGTAAAACAAAAACCATCAGCTAGGGTTTTGAAATAAGGAATGAGACGCACTCCGCCCATATCCTTCTTCTCGAACACTGCAGGTCAAGAACCAAGACCAGTTGGAGTCATCTAGAACACAAAATATAACATAAATCATAAAAATCACTCTTAATCTAATTGTTAAAGAACATCAAACGAGCGTTAAATAAATTTAAATTAACATTTATAAATACAAATTTCGATTATATAATGCTAAAGTTTAGTAGTGATTGTTAACTAAAAAGATTATGAATTAATAGTAACGGCCAGTATTTATTGTAAGTTGATGTAGATAAACATTGGAGTTGTTAAAATTTTATAAGAATATTTGATAAGAGTAATCAGTGGTATGGTACAGTTTTAGCATTTAATGTTTAATTATACTTGTTTAGAAATAAGTAATTGCTTCTGTCAAAACATAAATATCCTTCGATCCTTATTTTTCTCCAACGTTTCGGCCTTCATATAATTATCAAAGAGATGTCTAAAATATTTATATCAATTACTTGTAATTCACTCACTCATATTTTATACTAACTTACGATTTCTCCATGTTATTAAAATTTGTTTTATACTATGACAGGCTAATTGCAAAAATCAATAATTATCTTTAAAATAAATATATTTATCAATTAATATCACACAGTTTCTTTTGATAATATTCTAAAATATTTGTCTGCTTACATATATTTACATTCTAATTGTATCAAAATTAAATATATAACAATTCTGCTATTTACGAAAATTCACACTGTTACAATATTATCATAAAACCTCCTTTCACCGGGTTAGGCCTCTGTTATTAACTAATTACAGTGCTTAATATATTTTATCCTTCACTTGCATTAATTTAATTAATAATGTTCTTTATTCTTTATTTCTAAAATAAAATAATTTAAAAACATATTTTTATTTATGTGTATTTGCGAAAAATTGAACCTACATTCATCTCATTTCTAACATTTATTTTTTTTCATCATTCTACGATTTTTCTGATATTTTTCTTTAATATCTAAACAATTTTTAATTTACAGTAGACTAATTTTGCTCAAAACTTCAGAATGATGGTGGTTAAGGTTTTTCAGAGTTTGATTTAAAATTCAATGCATATTTAATATTTTGAGAAATATATTTTTTTACTAAAATATTGACATGTTCTACCAGAACATAAGACCCCACCTTTGCTATGGATTCGGCTTGAAGATATTTCTGCAACAGAGTGTGTGACCGCATTTAAGCAACCTCTGGCCCTCTGGACATAGGCTTTTTTGCCTCAAAGGCATTGTAAAGACTGTCTTGTTACCGATGTCAATTTCTTTGATGGTTTCCGCCTGCGAAGAGGAAGTTAGGTCCAAGACCAAAAGGAAGCAGCAGAGCCAGAAGAACATCTCGCCTCAGTGATCCAAAATGTACTGGCGGCAGTACTAGGAAAAGGATACCACGAGGTCATAATCATAGATAACATTGTCCTGACCCAACTTTATCATTACTGTCTTGTTTTTACGCCTCCTTGATTGTAGATATTGGGATTGTAAATTGAATATTACAAATTTTAAGTCTCTTCCATCAAGAATTATTGCCCCTAAAAAATCAAACCGAATTAAGTAAAATAAAATAAATTAAATTGCTTGATTTAATTAACCTAAATTTAATTTATTAACAATTAATAATGTAAGAAGTAGAAAAATATTTCTTTTACTTTCACTTACCTTTATACGGAATATAATGTATTACTTATATTGTAAATGTATTACGATAGGGCTAAATTTCGAATTCTCGAAGGATATACACGTTTTAAGTTCCTCTGCGTCGAAATAACTTCACGTGTATGTGGTCAGCTTATCTCAAAAAACAGAATTTATTCGAAATTGAAATTACATATTTAAGGCGGGTACATGCTTGGGGTAAGGATCCGAGTGAGCGGGAAAAAATTTTTTGAAACACTGTAGCCGTGAGACAAAAAAAATCTGGAGCCCTCCTGGGGTCCACTCAGCCTCATAAATTGGGTAAAAATCTGGCGGTCGAGCGTAATTCTGACTAAATCAACTCCTTGCACAACCGTTGGTCTAGTAACAGAACTTCCTTACACAGTACGGCACCCTCTGATCCTTCATGAGTTGCAGCGGTACAGATTTTAATTTACTGTTAATATGCCTGGTGTGTGACTGGAACTTCTTTGATAATCGACTAAAAAGAAGTTCCACTTTCGAGAAACGATGTTCTTAAGAACAGCTAAAACGATTTTCACTAAAACCGCTATCTTCACAGATCTTATCTTTGTTGAAATAGTATGGCTGGACTTAAATACTGAATTTTCAAAAAGACTTCCTCTAAAGTTCAATATTGCTTATTTAAAATAAATAATCAGTCTCCATTGTTAAAAAAAAATCAATAAATTAATACAAACTAGTATGAATTTTTTTAAACAAATAGAAGGAAAAATATAGACTGAGGGTCGAATCGGAAAAAGCCTAGAACTCTTTCTGTCGCATTCACGGCTTCAATATCTTTGGTTAAACTGTTTCATTCTTGGCAGAAACAAAATTAATATTCGTAATTTTCACCTCATTGTAACTACTAATTTTTATAGTATGAGAAAGTTTTATGATGCGCGCATTGCACCTGATTTTAAATGTCTATACATCTAAATTCTATCATTTATAAAGTATGGTTCAAGTATATACATTTTGTACACTTTACTCCTTTTTGGTGAATCTCGCTTAAGAAAATTGCTTGCAGTATCCCACAAATGGATTCAGAAGTATTAAATGATCACCCACTTGTCACAGAACGGGCAGAAGCACTTGGATGACCTTATCGCCAGGCATTAGTACAGCCTCTCTGTTCTTAGTCCTTTTTTCCTCCAATGGCCATCTGCCATCAGGGATCGAGAAAAACAAAATGGGCCACTCTTACCTGCCATTCTTGTAGAGTGTCCATGGCAATACGGTTATATGTACATACTATAACACATCGAAATCTGTGAAAGAAAAGTAGGGTGACCCACACAATCGTTTATGGTTCTACAAGAATGGAGTAGTGCATTCGAGGAGAACTCCGCTATTCTATTTCCAAAGAAATCGAATATCAATATTTAGCACTTGATCTTTATCTTTGAATCAACCTTTGAGCCCTCCCAGAGATACAATCTTTAAAATAAAGCTTATAAAATCCTTTAATGCTGCAAAAATCTCTAAGTACTTCTTATTTTTATAGCCGCATTACCACCTGCATTGAAAATCGTATAAGCAGCTGCTTTTACATTAACTTATCTAAAACCATTTGTTACCATTATTTACATTTGTCAAATATTATTCAGTGTTTTTACCTTCACTTAATTAATGATGGAATACATAGTAAGAGGTTTTGCGGTGGTTTGAAATTTTTAATTCATTTTTTTGACGAAAATATGGCTTCTGAGGTCCATTTAGTCTAAATAACCAAACTTCGCTGAATAGCTTGGCTCAAAAATTAAAATGTGCATGCCTGGAATGTTTCTGAAACTATTTGATTGAAATCGGCCATGATCTTTTATATCAGCTAGATCTTGTCCTTATTGTGATAGTTTGAAAGCCAAATTAAAAAAAAAAAAATCTTCTCAAGAGTATCTTTAATTTTATATAATTAATTATTTTGCGTTGAAAACAGTAATAAGAAAAGTATAAATATAAACTTTGATGTAATTTTATAATTAACTCGAGGAAAAAAAATGAATTATTAAAGATTGCAGTTAATTAACTGCAAAACCGGAGGCAGACGAGAGTTCCCGATCTATCTCGAATGCAATCATATGCACGCGGCTTTGTTATATTTTGAAAACCGCTGCAGTCTTGACTGGCTTAGTTTATATTTATAATTTACTTCTAAAACAAAAAAAACCACTAAAATATGAATTATTATTGCAACAGAAAATTAAAATTTGTTTGAAATTTACCCCCTCCAAGGTGGTTAGTGAAAATAATGTGATGCGCGTACAGCACCAGTTTTGTTTTAATCCATTGAATTTAGAGTGTTTCTAAAATTTAGAAGTTTTCAGCACAGAAGTTAGAGTTTGCAACAAATGCTAAAAGCCACAAAAACTGAACTAAATTTAAGAAAAGTACAGATGAAGTTGGATTCAGAAAGAAAATTTGAATTAAAACACCAAATTTAAAGCATTTTGATCGAAAAATGTACTTTACAAAAGTTTTTTCTATTCCTTTAAGAAAAATTTCGAGGACTTAGTGACTGCCCAACTCATTTAGTCGAATGCAGTTTATCGTGTTTTCGATTGAAGTAAAAAATGAACGAATTAATAAATATTTTATTAGACATGTTCCTCATTTATTTACTACAGGATCAACAGCGACTGCGGCTTACACCTTCCTTCAACTTGAAATCGTCTGACACCACAGTCTTAAAATGGTATAAATTAGAAGATACTTTAGCCAAGTCAACAACGTTCTCCTAAGTTCAGATTTGTCTCCATGTTTTATTAAAACAATCACTTACTGAAAACGATTCGAATGTTACAAAGAGGTTTAGGAGTATGTTCTCCATTGGCTGACAACTTATGTTCATACTTTTGATGAATAACAAATATTCAGACTTTTAAATTGGTGACAGAAGTGCGCAAATTATTCTGGAGAAAACAACTTTTATATGATCTAATATCGATAAAATAATAATCAATAGAAATAAAAAAATAATTTAAATTTGATTATTCCTCGTATAAAAAATAAATTATTTATCGAATATTTATTTAAAACAACTTTATTGTCGTCGTAAGTTTTTCTATTTGGATTCATTTTTAATCAATAAATGTCACTCAAAATAATGGAGAGAAATTATTTGGACCGCATTACACCGACGATTTTTTATTATAATACTTTATAACAATAACAGTTATAATTTTTGATAAAAAATGTTTCAATGGCGTTGGGAAACGACGAATCTGTAATAGAATGAGTCACTAAATTTATCCATAAGAGTAACTTAATAATCGGCCTTTCATTATTATAATTATCTATCTTTCTTGCCATATTTCCGAAATTAGAATAGCCGCTTATCTGTTTTTTTATCATCCTTTCTCCACTATCGTTACGACCAACAACCAACGGACGTTGATGACCAGGCTGTTAAATGCCCTTCCAAGACAAACAAACAACTTTGATAACATATTTGTAACATTCGGCAGAAATTGGCCAATATTTAAAACAATTATTCTCAATCTCGTTATTGACACAGCCATCCTTTCATAAAACTCAGATCCTGATATAGCATCCGAAAACCTATAAACGCCCCTCTCACTTATCGAAGACTGGTTTAACTATTAGATTATTGAAGTAAACCAGTCTAAATGCAAACATGTTACCTTCAGTCTTGCATGCACCATGCAGTCTACAAGATCATTTTATTTTGGCTTTCTCTTATATCGAAGACAATTATGGAGTCCACATCCTAGACGTAAAAGGCAAGAGCTCAACAACTAAATGGACTGTTAAATATAAAATCACAACTTCCGTTATCACTTCTGCGTTCTATGACCACATTCAAATGTTTTGATTTGGTTAAAAAAAAAAAGTATTTTCTCATTTTGACGGTAACAATAATGTATAAATTATAGATTTACTAAATTTGAAGGCATTTAAAATAAACTATAGTATATGAAACAATTATAAACGCATTATTTTATATCTTAATTAAAATTAGCATTGTTGAGTCCGATTTACGGATTATGGAATATTTTAGAGTCCTTTGGACATTATTTTTTTTTTAAATTTATTTATTGATATTTACAATTGTATAAAAAATACAACAAGTAAATTTGATCATAATGACATAATGATATGATGCAGGATGTACAGAAACTACCCAGTAGTAGAACTTTAAAAACAGTTTACAATATAAGGTCACGAGGCCATCTTCTTTTCAGGCGCCTCGGAGGATTGCCAGGAATGGAAGAGGAAGCAAGGTAATTGGACATTATTAAAATTTGAAGTAGTTGTTAGTGACAAATTATTTTATTCATGTACTACTGAAATTAGCTGTAATCAGTTCTCGAAACATCTCTACGTGATGAAAGAAAACAAAATTCATTTTCAGTTTCAGTACACCAAAAAAAAAATATCATCCCAAATTTTAAAAACGTTATTTTTGTAAACCTATGAAAACAAATCCACAGTAAAATATATACACAGAGAAAAGTATAAAATGAGAGTGACAACGCAATATTCAATTCTATGGTCTTTTGTATAATTTGTTCTATTGGGTAACAGGAAATACTAACACTGTTCAATTACCCTGTTAATGTGCGAGTAGGCATGCTGTTAAGTTCCGGATTGGTTCATAAACCCTAGCATTATAGTTGAGGATTGAATAAATTATGTTCAGATCCTTCCTGTGCGCCGCTCTATGTATTGATTACTATAATACAATTAGATTATATTATTATTACATTATATAATGATATCAGGGACGAGTCACTTACTGTCACCTATCGGTAACGATGTGCAGCTAAATGGTAATTATACTATCGATAATCTCATCTACACATTATTACAATCAGACTGGGAACGTTCAGATTTATAACAGAAGACGCAATCAAATTTCTAGCGATATATTTAATTTGAACAGTGCCGATAATTTTAAATCATAACATAATTCTTCGGTGAATGCCATCTTGATTTATCTGAATGTTAATAAGAACACATTTTAAATTATGGTTGCAAGTTTAAAGTACGGGGCATGATGTAGTTTAAGATCTGTGAAGTCATCTATATTCTTTTTGTATGGAGAAGAGTTCTGGTAGTATATCAATGGAGTAAAACAGCGTAATGTTACCGAATTTTTAACTGCTGAAAACGTGACACCAAATGAAATTCATCGTCGTTTAAACGCCGTTTATGGAAACGATAATGTTAAGAGGTCCACCATAAATCAATGGGTAGTAGAATTTCGTTTTTGCTAACCTTGGGAAGCAATGATTGTTTATGAAACACGCACCGGACATCCGATTTCTGCAAGAGACGATAAACATCATAGGCTCGGAATGATTTGATTCTAATATAATTATTTTTTACCTTATTGAAAATTATAAAAATTTAGCATGGGATAGTAATAATATATAGAATATGCAATTACAAGATAATAAACTTTTATATAAATATATAACAGCAAATTTCCTGTGTTAAATATCATTTTCTAAACGAGAGGGCAAAGTTTAAGAAACTACTGAACACTACACAATGCTAGGAGGGAATTGATATAAGTTAACGTAAATAATGAAATGGATGACTTACACAACTTCTAATAAAATGACATGATTTACAATCACAGTTCGTGATAAGTCGCTGTTACATTTCTGCCTTACAAATTAATCTAGAAGTCACGCTAGGAGAACAGAGTCCTAGAATGACACAAATAGTTCACTAGGATTATTGACCTGGGTTCGATTACTGGGAGTCTAGGATTTTTTTTTTAAGAAGTTATCCGGAACAAGAAACAATCGATACCCATATACGAAATTAGAAGCCATTAAACCGAAATTCCAACAACAGATTGGTAGGTGTAGCTTGTCATGTAGGAAACAATATA
>NW_027106576.1:203808-204515 GCF_000696795.3 Halyomorpha halys
TATATATATAGCACTACTTGTAAAAAAAAAAAAGAATTTTCCCTCTTTCCCTCACTTTCACACACAGGTTCCACCCTTCCCTGGGAGAATAGGTTATACAATTGGGGACGAAATGTATATGAGACTCATCCAGCAAACTGGCTCAAATAAAGTCTTCGTTATTTCATCGAACACTGAGAAAACTTTAAAAATTAAAATTTATTTGCAATATTGTTAGAATAACACGCTTAAAAAATTAAAAATAAATTTCAATTTCAACCAATATAACTATAACATAAGGTCTATTTCCACAAGATAGATGTATGCCTTACACAACACTGTTTCAATTTGATAATGCTTATCTTATACGCTAATGAACGTTTGATTAAGACTGATTATTAAATACTACAATATCACTTTAGCCAAATAAGGAACAGTTAACAAACGAGTTTATAGGATAATTAATGGTTAATGGTATGAAAAGTGTTATGTGTCTCTTTTTTTTTGTCTAGCTTTAAATTCAGTCACACCTTGGCAGAAATTCGAATCGAATTGAGCTTTTATTATTATTAAAATATTTTTTTTTTAATTATTTATTTATTGCAATTTACAACTGTACAAAATAATACAACGGGTAAATATGTAGTATGTTTCATATACACTTGAAAATCCTGGGAAGGAACCACCCATTGGTGGTACTTCAAACATTAATTTAAACTAGAAGGTCC
>NW_027106576.1:208776-214979 GCF_000696795.3 Halyomorpha halys
AAAATATGAAAATTTAATTCAAATTTAAAAAATGTAGGTATAGGTAGTTATTTTGTGCCGGATTTGCTCATGAAAAAAATGAAATTAATGTAATAAAGAAATTTTGGACACGGAAACGACAAACCCAATATTTGGATTTAAAAAAAAAAAAAAAATATTATTATTCTTTCTAAGTAACACCTTTAATTTTATAGGTTTTATATAGGTTAATTTTCTAAAATCTTAAAATCATGATAGTTTTTAGAAGTATATAATTAAGTTCTCCATTATTAATTTTAGGAATAACAAAATATTAAATATGGGAAGCTTTTACTTGAATCATCAGTTTTAACAAATTAGTTTAGTTTTTTGTGATTGTTTGCACAAATGTGGAAAGTACTTAGAGAGTTTATATTTATTGGAAAAATCTTAAATCGATTTTTATAAAGTTGATTATTCAGGACATTAATATTGTATACTCTATTTACAGCTTCAGGGTTTTTAATACATGATTTGCTTCCTCAGCCTTCACTGGCTCATTGAGAGAGATGCGCTGGGATCTCAAAGATCTTTGTTCTACCCATCACACGTGGGGGATAGAGTGAGGTCAGAGATCCTCAGTTTGATAGGGTAAATATTGTATTTAAAAGTGTAAAAGTTACTGGAGATATTTTATTTTATTTATGTATTTTATTTATTTTTATCATCATTTTATTTTATTTATTTATTTTATTTGTTTTTATTATCATTTTATTTATTTTATTATTATTTTATTTATTTTTATTATCATTTTATTTTATTTATTTATTTTTTCATGTACATAGTTTGATAGTTTTGTACATAGTTTTGAATAAAAAATAAAAGATTTGGAACATTTCAGTTTTTTACTGCCCGTCTTTTTGCATAACATTCCCGTCTATACTAATAACAATTATGAAATAGAATGAGCGTAATATAGTTTCATATTTTACTTCTCTAGATCCGCATTAAATCTTTTGGTTGTGAGCAGTCATGGTGCTTACCGGTTCAGCCGAACAATTGAAATCTGCTGCACGTATCCTCGACATCGTGCAACCGACGCCTGACGAATAGAGGATCTGATACAGATTTCAGTTAGGGATAATAATGGGACTATAGATTTGGATTTGGATCAGATTAGTGGTGGAGACCTCATCAATCAGCTAGCGAAATGAGAGAGCTACTGATTCTCCATGATTCCTAATAGCCTCATTTCTGTTACGACCTGATGCATCAGGATAGGGAATGATTCAATTATATGATCCGCGGAACAATATAAATGGATAGATATTTAGAAAAAAGAGGTAATACTATTTTATGCTGTTAATTTGTTTGTCTACAAAGTTATGTTAAGTTATAGCCACTAATTTGAAAGATAAAGGAATGTACAACTCTGAACTAAAATTACCAAAATCGAACCAGTATTAGCCAAGATTTGGACTTAGGATACAAATGATTATTGTAAATACGCTGTGCAAGTTTCCATGGTAATCTGTTTTATCTTTATTGCAATACTTAAAAGAATATGTATCACCACTCACTCTTTAAAGTATTGACTATTTTATCTCCAAACCTATAAAAGCTAGACAATTGAAATTATTAAAAGTGGTTCTCCTACCAGTGTCACTGATATTTCGTACTCTAAACCATAACCTCTTATAACACCGCTATCCGCTACGGGCCGTCATGACGCGACCTATTGGCAAACTCATGATCTACTACTGTCATCAGGCAAATACCGCATATTAATATTTGTAGTATTTCTTGTATATACTTTAATTTCAGGCAAGTAACGACCATATTATGTATTGTAATGTTCAATATATAAATGTATTATTAGAACTAACAAAGATTACAATAGACTCTAATCCACTAAAAGAACTTTTAAGGCGTTTAATAGCCCAGAGCGATCGCTGACTAAGCACAAATACTCCTCCTCAGGTGAGTAACAATATTCATATTGGATCAGTACATTCTAGTGCTATTTTTGGAAATGTATATTGGACCTTCATTTTAATCCACCATCCCTGGATCCCTTCTCATTACCATACCTTTTATTCCTTTCGTAAGGACCTACAGCTAATTCCTATAGGACTAACAATCCCCTTCACGACTGCGAGGCTCGTCCCCTGCAGAGTGAGGTTAACATCATTTGAGGTTTTACGTAAAGTTCTCGTAAGATTCATCCTGTTCATCTACTAGCCACCTACGTAACCTGTATGAACACGCATTGTCGAAACTTTTAGTATAGGGTGCCTCACATATTAGTACAAGAGCCAAGGTGAAAAAAAAGGCGGTAACTTCGTTCCAATCTCTGATTACTTTAATGAAAACTATGTATGGTTACTGACATTATTAACTGTAAGGATATTTATTATTAATTAATTAACTATTAATTATTAACAGGGAGGGTAGGGTGATAAATAAATAAGTAATGTATAACTACTAGTCAAAATTGATGAGTCTGCCAAGTATAAGTAGGTGGAATAAAAAAGGTGGCTGGCTCAAAACTTTAAAAAATAATATTTTTTCATTCAGAGCTCTACATCTGTAAAACTAACAACAACATAAGAAAACCTAAGAGAACATCATTTAAAGCAGATATGCTAAAATATGAGCCCTAATAGAGCTATTTATTTATTTATAATCATAAAATTCTTTCTTGAGACTGGCAATTTTTTACTAAATAATTCAAAACATTATCCAAATTATAGTCTCAAAACTTTTATTGTTTTTACACGTCCAACGTTTCGGCCAATTCGGCCATCTTCAGGGACAATCTTAATTCACTATGAAACATATTATTTAATATTTTTCCAAACACTTCATACAGGATATTCTGCCCAGGTCAAAACATTTTTATCCAATAAGTCAAATATCCATTAAAATTCACAGTCAAAAATATTTTTCATTTTACCACTATCATACACTTTTAAAATAAAATTGTATTGTATTTCTAGGTAGAAATAGTTTATAATCATTTTTCATATCACAGGAAATCCTTAGAAAAGAATTTTCATAGCAACAAAAAAAAAAACTATTTTAAAAAACTTTTTTTTTTCGGCCAAGACTCCCATTGGAGTCCTATACTGCCTAACCATGGTTGGGGGTCAAAGTTATTCATTTTGTGGGACCGTCACTCAATGAAAAAAGTCAACGACCCAAAGGCCAGATTCGTACCGGCACCGCCAATAGACATCAAATTGGTAAGACTGTCTTAACCACTAAGCTATGGGCGCCCCTTTAAATATCTTTGACATTGTATTTTAGAATAAATTAACTCCTCATTGTTAATAATAATAGAACAATTAATATAAATATGAAAGTATTATTGTTTTTCCATCGTTTTAATGACTGTAGTCAGATTTTACTTTCACTTCCTTTATAAGAAATATATATTAAGGGAAAAAATTGTCATACTAATTAATAAAAAAATAACTGTTATGAAATTTATAAGAATTAATTTCACCTTAAATCAGTATGGTAAGTGAAAGTTATGTGATACAAGTAAATACATTTTGAAAACAGTACTTTACAAATATTGTTTAAGCTAAATTGGTTATTACATTTTTTTTAAGATTATAAAGCCTGTTTTTTAAATGTTTTATCTTATATATTTTACAATAATACTAACCTTTTAACGGTTTAATATAACATTATTCCAAAAAATCGTTTGACCTCCGCATGCATACAGACATATTCCACACAGAGTGGGATATACATTTTTAAAAAGAACAACACTCCTTCAACCATCTTCGAGGAGGAGTATCTGAAAATATTCGAGTATCTATTGGACAATATCGAGGGCTATTTTGTCGGAGACTGATTTAAGGTTGGCTGTGGAGGACAGACTTGGATTTATACAACGCCGTTCGAGTGCTCTTAAAATATCTAAGAGAGGGGTCCATAAATAATAAAACCAAGGCACCTTCCAAATACTGTATCAGTCCATTACGTCCATACTGTATCAGTCTGTTACGTCCATAGTGTTTCAGTCCACTGCGGAGTTGGAATGGGTTTAAGTAATTCTCTTGGACACTTAATCTGGAATCGCTTTGGGATTGGTCTGATCTTAATTAAGAATATTATGTAAATTGCAATACTACTATAACTTTTTAAATAAATATATGATTATTATTTTTAGTAATAAGGACGATTTCAGTTATTTAAATCCTACTTAATAGAATATTTTCAGTAAAATATTTATTATTAAACGTAATATGAGGAAGAGATAGTCAGGGGTTCGGTAACAGGAGTAGTAATAAATAAAACTAAGTAAAATTTATTTGTGATGCTGTTTTGGCCATTATCAGGACTGAAAAAAACGTGATAACCATGGTGAAAAGGAAAATAATGAAATCGAATATAAAAAAGAGTGATGAAGGTATGTTAACAAATAATAATACACAAAGGTAACTTATAATATTGGAATAGTAAATACTTATAAAATAAGAAATTAAAAGTCGAAAATAAAAGAAAATCGATTATAGAATTATGGAATACAGGATAATAGGATTCAGACCGAAACGTCGGCACAAATAAAATAAGTTTTACTAATTGGGTATCATTAGGGACCGAAACTATGAAAAATGCTCCGGTTTTCACCTAAAAAAAAGAAATTAATATTTTTTCCTTTGTAGATTTTTTATGTTTAAAAGTTTGTTAATTTTATTATACAAATTATCATTTTATATTTTACAATGATATCACTCCTTCCATTATAAACTCTTAAACCCCCTTATTTCTAATCTTGTATCCTCTTCTATTCCTGACAATCCTCCGAGGCGCCTGAAAAGAAGATGGCCACTAGACCAGCTAATGTAAAATGTCAGAGTGCTACCATGTGTAGTTTCTCTACAGACCTGTATTTAACTTTATCTTAAATTTATCTTAGATCAGATTTACTAAATGTATTATAATGTACAGTTGTAAATAGCAATAAATAAATATTTTACAATGCCTTTTGATATATTTTCAATTTCGTTGAATTTATGTCTTTTACTTCACTGATTCATAATTTGATTTTAGTATTGAGTGTTAAAATTCCACCACTTATTTTAAATTTAAATTAATGTTACGTGTTGAATCATCAGTGGCCTCTTGTAAATCGGTTAACATAGGATTTATATATTTAGACTTATGACAATGGACAGGTAATAGCTAATATTGCGAGAATATGAAACTTTTTTATTTATTTATTAATATTTGTAAAATGCTTATATGACCATTTCTGACTTACGAGATTTTTTTAATAGAAAACTAACCTATACCACATATGGCTGGTCTTACACATAAAAGGGTCGAGTATTCATTGATTGGCTTAATTTTGTATTGATTTTCTTAAATTTAAATATTAACATATCTAGACATACGGAGTTGAGCTTTGGGGCTCCACTAAACCATCATATTCCTCCCGAATCCAATCTTTACAGTCCAAAATCCTTCGTAAAATCCTTAATGCGCCTTACTTTGTCACAAATCAAGTCATCCATCAGGACCTCAGTGTTCCATATGTTGCCGATTTGGTCAGAACCAGATACCATTCCTTCCAGGATAAACTTCTCAATCCACTAGTTTCTAACCTGGCTTCTCATTTATTACCTAATTATCCTCCTAGGCGTCTGAAAAGAAAGTGGCCTCGCGATCTTCTCCTCTAGAAATGTTATTGGAGTTCTATCAGTGGGTAGATTCTCCACAGGTTTGTATCATGTCACTATGTCACCTATAGCAAATTTACTTGTTGTATATATGTGTATACAGTTGTAAATAACAATAAATAAATTATTAAAAAAAAATATTAACAGTTTAATTCCTTTATGTTTCAGCTAAATACAGGAAAGACTGTTTATTCTACAGGTCACCAACTTATTCTAGCCATAGTGGAAAGGCCGAGGTTCATTTTGTGGATCCAACACGAAATAAAAGTCAACCCAAAGGATTCGAACTGGTCTGTTGACTAGAGGTTACTGAAGTGACGCTAGGAGTGTGTTCCTATGTAGTTGGGTCCGGGAGTCTGAATCTTAAATGTTTTTGTTAAATTGTCCTATCTGGAGAATTACAGTTTTAGTTGATTTTTTTCCAGATACTTCCCGGCCCTGACGTTTCTATGTGTTCTACTAAGTTAAAATATTCTATAGGCTTTGTAGTGCAATTATTCATTAAATGTCCGAAATTTAAGGTATAACATTCTAAAACTAATATATATA
>NW_027106576.1:220809-237159 GCF_000696795.3 Halyomorpha halys
TGCCCCTATTTTCCTTTTTTTTAACTCTAGTGCTCCGGCTCATCATAACTTATATATATATATATATATTTTAAACTTAAAAAGTATTAAAATGATAAATATCTATGGCTAACATGCAGAAATTACAAATAGTATCGGTATCGAATCGAATGTTAACATAGTTTTATATTCATATCATTATTATTGGATTGAATGCTCTGATAACGCCAACTAGAGGGTTTCTCAAAAATATATATAATAATTTACAATAAAATTGTATCAGGTAAACTATAGTATAATTTTGATGAATTATTAGTATGGTAATTAAACAATATAAGCTATCCCTGACCCCTGCCTATCTTCCTTGTCGGAGTCGCATTTAATTCCCTGACTTATCTGTTCGTAAGTCGGAAACCACCCTCCCTCCTTTTCCCTCCTTCCAATTTAAATTCAACTTGGTGGCTCCTCCCATTTCAGAAACTTTAATTAAATCATTTACTTCTGACTTATCTCTGAAACCTTTTGCCGTGAACGTTGTACATTTATTTAGTAGAGGCTCATCTAATTATTACATCCGAGTTGTTTTCCTAAAGTTGACAAACTACAAAGAGATCTCGAGGCCCCGCTTTGGAAGTTGGTAGTCATGAGCAGTCATCCAAACCCATCCGGGAATCATTTGATGACTTTTTTTTTGAGATGTTGGGAATTTAAATATTATTTAAAATAAGCTGAACTTTAAAATCAACTAAAAAAGAACTTATAGTTTTTTACAAATTCATTCTATATGGTATAGAGGATGTAGATCAATGATAAATATATATTTTTTTTTTGTAGGGAGGTTAAATATTTCGGTCATATTAGAATCAGTTATCCTCTCAAAAGCATAGTGGCATAGATGAGAGAAAAAAATTCTTTTGAACAATCACTATAATAAATAAATATATATATACATATAGGAAAGGATATAAAGGAATATTTAAAAAAATAGAGAAATGAAAAGAAATATATTATTTTAAAAAAATAGAGAATTAAATTCAAAGAAAAAAAATTGAACTAAACAAATGATTAATCACAATAAGTTCAGTACAGCAAGTCTTGGCCACCACTGCAATAGTGTTCTGGGAGTCGGACGTAAGGATTCCAGGTTAATCGCTTATCTAAATATAGTCCAAGGTAGCGGATCTGTTCGACAGGGGTAAGGGTAACATCATTAAATTAAACTGTAGGGCAGTCAGTAGGTTTAAGACGAAGAGTAAAGGAGATTTGATGGGATTTGTTGGAATTTATCTTAGTCCTCCAATTACGACACCATTCTTCGAGGGCTGTGATATTGGATTGGAGATTTTGGGATACGATTAATGGGTTATTATTAACAGCGAGCACACATGTATCATCGGCATAAGTGGTGAGGATAGTGTTAGGATTGGTTGGAATGTCAGCTGTATAGACGGTTCTAGAGGATGGGACCAAGGATACTACCTTGAGGAACACCAGTGGGCTGAGAATATGAGGGATAAATAGAAACCATTGTGGTTTACTTGGAAAAATCTATCAATGAGAAAGGAACGAATGATGAGAAAGTATGTAGGAGGTAGGGATTAACGGAGTTTGTACAACAGTCCCGGGTGCCAGACTCGATCAAAAGCCTGTTCTACATTGAAAAAGACTCCCGCGCAGTACATTCCGCGCTCTAAAGAAGACGAGACTACGTCCACTACACGATGACATTGCTGAATAGTAGAGTGGGATGTTCGAAATCCAAACTGGTGATCAGGGATTATACGATTGGAATCCAGGATGGGGTATAGGCGTTTCAAAATGAGTTTTTCAAGGATATTGCCCATGATCTGTAATAGAGAGATAGGGCGATAGGATAATGGGTATTCTGGAGGCTTTTGGGGTTGATTTTGAATCTGATAAAGAATTTTATAATGATCTTTTAAGCAATAAAGGGGAATTTCAAATATGTACCCAAAGGATCAAAATACATTTGACTTTAAATGATGAAAGCCACATTATATTTATTCAGACAGTGTTTAAGGATAGAGGTAAACTTTTTAATTTAAACTGTAAAGCTTAGTCGAAGAGGCATAGTTTAGACATGTGCTATGCGTATAATATAGGAGTAAACCATGCTTTATTTAGTTGGCAGGTGTTCTATTTAAAATTTATGTAAGAAAAAATATTTAAGTGAATGAATATTGATTGAAAATAATATAATTGATAAATGTAATAAGTTATTTTTTTTATTCGAAATGCGATTTGAACTTTTATAAAAGAGTTCTGTTATAATACCCAAATAAAAATATTATGATTTGGGATAAGCCTTATTAAATGTCCCTGGTAGACGGTATTTACTCACATCAGAATAATATAATATGTAAATGTAGAGGATTTTTTTTTTACACTCTATTCTATACTATTGGAAGGGTTTCTCCAAGAACGACACAAAGTAATTATTTGTTCAAATACAAATGCTGACTCATTATTAACGCCAGATCGACAGTAGGCTCACAGATGCCTCGCCTAAAAACCATGCTATTAGATAAGGTATGGGCAAAGCTCCATGCTGTGGGTAGCCAATGTTTGGCAATCTCGCCTCGGTCAGGTTTGTTGCTTACACATCAAACATTGCCAGACCGCACAGTGCTCCTGTTATGCGATCCAATCGCCTTCATTTAGTTTGTGGTAAGGAACGTTTACACATTAGGCAAACAAGCACTTACAATTACTGTATTTATTGATAATATTTTAGCGATATAGTGCTTATGTAGAAGGTTAGCTGTGTGTTTCCTTAAATTATATTTAGGTAGTGTGGTAAAATTAATGTATTATGTGTTTTACACACTTAAAATATGATGAAACCGAAATAGTTCGTCTACGAACTACTAAAAAGCATATTTTTATCTCTTATTCTATTTTAGAGAAGATTAAAGGAACAATTTAAGAATCCTAGTAAAATTATAATTATAATAATTTAATGAACCCGACCGTTAAATGCCGATAAGGCCAATCAGTGCCTACATTCGTCAGTTCAGTGATGCCCATCCAAACCCAAATCCACAAGATCAGTTTTGGGGCTTCTATCCACCGACACTTTTATCTAACCCTGGAATGTTTAGCCGTCGGATTATTGACTTATTTGGTGTTCATTCATTACTAAGTGCTATATTATATTTATCGGGTGCTGTATCCTCACTTAGCGGTAGTGCAGCCTTCTATTGCCTCCGATCATCTATTTCTTGTCCCAATATTTTACTCATTATTTTATTTTCAAAAACCTTAAGGCTCTGTTTCTTTTTGTATTGAAGAGACAATGTTTCGCTTCCAAGAAGAATTTTTTTTTTTAATAATTTATTTATTGTTACTTAAAACTATATAAAAATATGTACAGCAAGTAAATTTGCTGTAGGTGACATACTGACATTATACAAACATGTGGAGAATCTACCCATCGATAGAACTCCAATAACATTTCTAGAGGAGAAGATCGCGAGGGCACCTTCTTTTCAGACGCCTAGAAGGATAATTGGATAATGAATGAGAAGCCACGTTAGAAAAAAGTGGATTTGCGTGGTTGGGAAGTTAACATGGAAGGAATGGTATCTGGTTCTGGCCAAATCGACAACATATGGAATATTGAGGTCCTGATGGATGAATTTATTTGTGATAAAGTAAGGAGCATTAAGGATTTTACGAAGGATTTTGGACTGTAAGGATTGAATTCGCGATGAATTTGATGGGTTAGGGGAGCTCCAAAGCTCAATTCCTAGGCCTTATAATAGTCATGTGGATTAGTCTTTTGTAATGGATTGGCAATTTAGACTGTTTGTCTAGTAAATGTTGTAATAGTTGGAATCGACGAGCAGTTTATTGTCTTTTTAGTCTTGTTTGAAAGAAAAAAATAAACGTTAACTTTTACGTTTCTGGACTGAACACGAAATCCAAGCACCTTCGAAATTGAAAAATAACAAGGATGTCCTGTCTTTAACCTCGCTTTTATTTCCTCATCGATTTTTTTTTTTTTTTTGTAGTTACTGTAGGTCCTACGTATACCTACCTCTCTACTAGTTCAAACGTATACTTATTGCCTCCTATATCTATATCACTAAAATTGTTAACGTTTCTTCTGTTAACCATAATTTTTGTTTTATCAGTATTCATTTTAAGACCTTGTTTAATTTAGATATTACCCGAATGAATCGTAATTAAATTATTTCGCTTTTGTTTGTAATAAATTGAGTGGACTGTTCTGATGGATTTTAAAATAAATGTAGTATGTTGATATAGATACGACTCTAGTCTCGATTGAATAATAAGACACATTATTATATGGGGGTTTTCCAATAGTAGTGCAATGTGGTGTAGGATTTAATTTTAATTATGGACTGTAATGGGATAACATGAACTGATGAATGGTATTACATTTAATAATAGATGTAGTTTACTTGAGATTTGATGACTTGTGAACTATTGAGATTTTGATGGTGCGTACTCTTGTTGATATCTTTCCTTCGTTCTGTCTCCGTACCATCGCTCGAATAGTTTCGAATAGTTGAATAGTTCGCCATCAAGAATAGTTTATTTATTCATCTTGAGTTTGTAGTACATGAGGAAAAAATGATATGGCTCTGTAATGGGGACTGTTGACTGCCTGATTTAGAGGCCAATATGGCTACCAAGCCTACTGCTTCATATAGATGCCACTAGATGGCAGTATCTAGAATTCTTATTCAAAAATGTTGGTGTGGTAGGGTGTCTTACTCAAACAGACTCCCGTACTAGCATTTATCAAGTTAGGCCTATTTATTACAGTTTTATAGTTTCCTCATCTTCACCTGACAGTACCAAATCAACAGTATATCCAAGGATGGATATATTACCACCTAGAGTTAAATCCTTTTCGGCGTGGATCAGGCTTCTAATTACATATTTTAAGGCTAGTTAAAATAATAAAGGTGTAAGAGAATCGCCTTGTTTTAAACCCGATTGAAACTCTCGAAATATTTACCGATCTGAACTTTATTTAAGCGTTTCCAATAAAATTGAAATCGTAAGAATTTAAATAAAAATAAAACATAAGTTGAATATATAAGAAAAAAGAATTTATGAAATGATTAAAAATTCGACCTTTATTAAATGTTTTCGTATTAGATTTACTAACTTCCTTAGCATTTTTTGTTTAGCTTCTTATGGTCAAGAAAATCGCATTTTTGAAATCTAAAGCTATGCACTGTACCGTTGTATTATAATGTTGTTCATAGATGATAAATATTTGATAAAGAAAACAAAATGATAAATATTTGAACGATTTAAGCAAATTCACATTGGTAGTCTATAATAATTTTCTCAGCGTAATCTGTAATTCAACTTGTAGTGATTAACGTAAATATTTTATGACTTACAGGAAGGAGTGGAATTCATCGGTGTTTATTATAATCCGTCTCAAGTCCCTTTGAGTGAATGGAATACATAGATACAGCCTCGGGGTCATTCTAGATTCCGTATATCTTTCTAACCAAAAATAAAACAGTCATTAGAAGTTGAATTTAAAATTGTCTACATAAATCCGATATGGTTTCTAAAAATGTAACCTACTTCGGTCAGTATCTTATGGTTATGAAGATAACAAGAGTTAACTAAAACATTCCCAATTCTCTTAGATTGGCAATAGTCGTATTAAGCCAAATGTTAGTTAGTATTTATTCAAAACTCATTAATTGCTTCGTTGGAACAAGGTACTGGTTGGAACAGGGTCAGACAAACAGTCTTCCTTTGACACACAGATGCTATGTGATTTGAAGTAAGTGTAAACACGTGGATATGTAAACTGTTTGTCTCATTCCCGATTACAGATGTTAGACAGATCTCCTGACATTGTTTAACTGATTCTACAAGTTAAATCTTCATATGATTAAATATAAATCTTCTTCGTATGTTTTTTTATGATGCATTTTCAAATGGCTATCTCATACATTGGCTCTTCAACACTCACTTTCTGACAACTGTTGGAAAATAAAATAATAAATAATTGGAAGAGCTTGGAATATATCAATAGAGAAGTATTTCCTCTTGGATATTTTTCAAAGAGTAAATTTATAATTTTAACGATCTCTCTTTATTGTTAGTCAATTAATACGTTTGATATTAATTAGTTACAACCTGTCACAGCTCTCCACCATCCTCTTAAGTTAAGGTTTTTACTAGTATAAAATAACGTTACAATACTTTGAATAATTTATTTATAAATTCTAAAAAGGTGTGGTGTAATATATCTATTATATTAAATCCTGGTTATTCATGTCTGTAACATCTCACTAACTGAATTACAGATCGATGTATCTCAAAAACGAAATCAACCTTTAAGTTAAAATTATTAAATCTATATTTTGCTTTAAATGGGCAATAAGACGAGATTTTTAAAAAAATGACCTTTAGTGGTACATTAAACATTATATCTAGATAGTTGAGTTCTTTTTGAGGAAATATTGTTTCTTGAACAACGGTTATAAAGAGAGGTGATTTCTTCAAGGTTATCCACTTTACAGGGTTGGGTGTACCCTGTAGGTTCACGAACTTGCAGGGTTAACGAACGGCTACAGTATGGGAATGATGTATTATGTGCCACATCTGGGGATTCGATCTTGGGTCCTTCCAGTTAAAAACGGCTTACTCACTGAGTAACCCTCCTCCACAATTATTTTTAATATAAACTAAAAATAATATAATATAATAAAAATCCAAAGTTACACCAGTATTAGCAAAGATATAAAAAGATAAGTCTTTGGATCTGATTATTTTGTAAATATTCTATGGACGTTTACGTGTCTCATCTTCATTTTGACAATTTAAATTATAAATACCATCCTTCACTCAATTATTGATCACCGCATCTCAAAAACGGAAAACCTATAAACTTGAAATTGTTAATGGCGGTCTCATTTAGTGTTGTATCCTTTATAAAAACTATTTTTTTGAACATAATTACTCATTTAAAACCTATTTTAGCTCTCTATAAAGTAAAATAAGTAGCATATTTAATTAGGATCGATATTAGCAATGATGGAAACCCGTTTCATGTTCATCTTAGCTTTTAAGACAATAGGTACCAATCACTGACTCAAAGCTTCAAAAATTTCGGATCCTGATTAGTTATAAAATTATTTTTTTATAGTTATCTACAACTGTATAACATATATACAACAAGTAAATTTGCTGTAGGTGAGAAAGTGACAGGATACAAACATGTGGAGAATCTACCCATTGATAGAACTCCAATAACATTTCTAGAGGAGAAGATCCCGAGACCATCTTCGTTTCAGACGTCTAGGAGGATTATTAGATAATGAATGAGAAGCCAGGATAGAAACAAGTGGATTTGGGTGGTTGAGAAGTTTATTATGGAAGGAACGGTATCTGGTTCTGGCCAAATCGGCAACATATGGGACATTGAGGTCCTGATGGATGACTTGATTTGTGACAAAGTAAGGAGCATTAAGGATTTTACGAAGGATTTTGGACTGTAAGGATTGGATTCGGGAGGAATTTGAGGGTTTAGTGGAGCCCCAAAGCTCAACTCCGTATGTCCAGATAGGCCTTATAATAGTCATGTAGATTAGTCTTTTGTAATGGATTGGCAATTTAGACCGTTTGTCTAGTAAATGTTGTAATAGTCGGAATCGACGAACAGTTTCTTGTCGTTTTAGTCTTGTATGAGGAAGTTTTGGGGTGAACAGCATTTTGCTAATAGTTGCCACGAAAACTTTCATTTTTCGATGCAAACTTCGTAGATATCAGTGCAAAATTTATATTTTCTGGTAAGATCTGACCATGTACTCTTTTATTTTTGATTAATTATTTATATTGTATATCGCGAAAGTAATATTTTGAGTAAATCTTGAATTTTACTTTTTGGAAGGTTTTTAAAACCAAGAAAGTGCTTTGGAAATTCATAAAAATAGAAAAAAAAAAAAAAAAGTAGTTGAGATACCTTGAATTGAGGTAATGAATTACAATCTAAGATATTTTAACAAAAATATAACATAGTTAATAATTAAGGAATCGCAGATGAAGTTAAATCTTAAATTATGTCTTACTATAATATATAAATCAGAGGTTAGCGAAAATTATTAGATTGACGATTGACGACTTTTTAGCCTCAAAAATAAATTTAAACAATTACTTAAGTGTTTAATTTTTCAGTGACTAATGTTTAGTCTTTACTAGGGACTGAAATAAAACGAATGATCTTAAAATAATAGTTTTCTTTAGTTGTTTGAAACAAATCCTTTTCTAGTTGTTATTCGTGATTAATATTTTAGTTGTAGTCGTAAATAAACGGCAATTAGAATAAATTAATATCGTAATTTGTTATTGTCACGAAATGATTTCAATGCTTTAATAATTTATGATCTATTTATATTTTAGCTTAACAAAAATCCAAAAGTCGCTAATTATATACCGGTGATTATTTCATAAGAAAAATCGTTCACAACATTTGGTAGAGCCGCCTCAAATCGACGTTTTTTGAAGGAAATCTTTAAAGAAAAAAAAAAAAAACTGATTTGGATATATATTTATTTGGTGAGGTCAAAAATAGAAAACTAAACATATAATTAAACGAATGAGTTAAACTAAACTAATAAATGTAAGTAAAAAAAAAAAAGGCCTTTTAGAGAAAAATAAAATTAGCAAAACGAATTATGAAAAGAGAGAAATAAAATTAGAAAATATGTAGAAATATTATACAAAAGAAAATACTGCAAAATAACGACCCCGAACAGTGAGAGACGATATGGAACGGCCCTGAAAAAAAAAATGATCCATTCCGATTGGTTAAAGAAAGATATTTACAAATCCAAATTGCTCAAATGTTGGTGGGTCAGCGTCTGTACTGCTTCATTAATGCATTCAGTATTGAAAATTTAATTAAATGGATTACCACAATGGCATTCATAATCGCAGTGGAATGTAATATATTAATCACAATCAAAATGGTTTAGACAACACACAATTCACGCGAACAGGGTTTTGTACCAATACTAAACGGA
Source organism: Halyomorpha halys (assembly GCF_000696795.3). Classification (NCBI taxonomy): domain Eukaryota; kingdom Metazoa; phylum Arthropoda; class Insecta; order Hemiptera; family Pentatomidae; genus Halyomorpha; species Halyomorpha halys. The sequence goes on from NW_027106576.1 coordinate 229,839, forward strand.
TTACTAATGGCGACTAGAGAGTTGATTTTAAAGTAGATTGTTGACCCGTTGCTAGGTGATGCCAACCAAATAATCCGCACTACCTGTTATCCCTGTGTTTAAATATTGCAATACAAAGTATAAATACATCTGTTCCTTTTGTAATAAAAATAAACTTGTAAAGAAAATAATATTAATAATAATAAAGATGTAATTAAATTAAATAATATTTACAAATCAATTGATGGACTTGGTGTGAACAACATTTATTCAGAAATTAATATATTTTAATTAATTAAAATATTCTAGTCAATATGAACATAAAAATCCCAATCCTTGTAATGTTTCTTACTGTATGGATCCAACAAAGAATGTACAATGAAGGTAAATTGCAGTATTCTTTGAACCCTTGGGAAGTAAGAGACAAGAACCGGACAGAAGAGGGATCGATGGCGACCATAAAGACGTCCAGAAGAGCTCGTAAAGGCAGAGGTGATTTAGTGGGCCTTTGCTAATTAGTGCCGTGGTGGGAGGGAATACACAACGCCGGCTGAATATGGATCTAGGCTCTGGTCCTTTGACACCTTAGTTCCTCTCCGGCATCGCCTCTTTGGGCTTTGTCCGGTCAATTCCCACACGCAGCTCGAATATCCACTGACCGTATCTCTCCTGTGGCTGTTCTATATTATATTAGTGAAACAAGAAAAAGCCTTGCTATATAATTTATTATCAATATAATAATTTCATCATCTGACTGAAACAAATATATATGAGCTGTTTATTTATTAAGTGGCGTAAGTCCATTCATGTTCCAGTATAAATATCTAAGAATCTAATAGTTAAATAATGTTTTAGGGTCTCTAAGGAAGTGAAATTAACATCCCAATTAGCACGAACAAAGTTATTTGAGTTATAATATATTTCTGATCGCTATGAATGCACTTTTTCGAAATAAATAAGATGTCGTTTTCAATTCTCCTAAGTAATGTAACTTTCCCTAGTAATTAAAATAAAATAATATTCTCGTATGTTAAATAATAAAAAATAAGAATAATATTTTATCCTTCTTGAGATAATTTTTACATTATGGTTAATATTATTTTATTACTTATTACTAATTCTTCTCCAGTTTGAGTATGTAATGTTCTAGGAATTATGTTGTTCAGGTAGTATGCGTTCGAATAAATTTAAATTTTAGGTTTATGAGTGGCCTCGCCTTTTTGAATAGTTGTAATTTCCGTGGTTCAAAATCTTAAAGATGATGACACTTTTAAAATAAACTGCTCTTGTATAAATGAAGATTGTCCATATTAATGTAGTAATTGTTGAATAAGTATTTTAAAATCCAATGATTTTACTTTTATATAATAAATATTGCGTATTGTAAATTATAACACAATCCTAAAATGGCTTACTTAAAATTTATATATTATAATTGAAATATTTGAAAGACAATCCGTGTACTATGTGTGTAAAAGGATCGGAAGAGATCGGGTGTTTTCGGGTATTTCCGAGTTAATGGTCTGCCTTAGCTACAATCAGCTTATGTTTTATCCGATAGCAAATTACGAAATTCGTTCATAGTTCATATTTATTCATTTTTTATTGCTATTACCAATAATATAGTCGATATAGTCAAGAGATAGTCGATTGATTTAAATTTAAAAAAATTATGTTACTTAAGAGGAATTTTGTTTTTTCGAAAATTCGGCATTTCAGCTTTCTCAGATTATTTAAATGAAAGATTAAATAAGTTATATTAAAGATCACGTGATTGTATATCGATGGACCAAGTTTCATCAAAAAGTTTGGTTTTGTTTTAATTTTAATTGAAAAATGGATTATATAAAGCAGTACTGCTGGTCAGTCAATTTTATTTAAAACAAAACAGCTGCAACATACTGGGCATATTCCCACCATAAATATGGAATTTCATTTATTTTCTTACGAATTTTTGTTTAAAAACTAAGCTGTTCACACTTAAGCCGTTCTTTATATTATAAAAAATTATTTTAACTTTATAAGTTGAATAATTGTAAATATTATTGATTTATTCTAAAAATATCCTAGCCTCATCGGTTCAAGAGCCTTCAGATAAATTTCCATTGATGTAAGCTCATTTACATAACAAAGGTTCCCATAAACGAAGTATCTTCGCTTGGTCCTACTTTAATTGGTGAGGATTAAGGACACTCGATGCCTTTTTGCCATCGAGAATTTTCCAAAGGATATCTTTGGGGTCAATTAATTATCCTGCCAGATGGAAAAGACCGCCTTGTTGACTAAATAGGGAATGAAGCCCTTTGTTATTCTCTCTCTCTCATTATTTCACCAATTAGAGTCAACCATTACTCACCAAACTTTTTTTTTCTCCTCCTTCCAGGATCTAGGGAGATTCGGAAAGGAAGAAAAAGGGAATAAATATAGTCTTTTGAAAGTAAATGTAAACCAATTTGCACCATGTTGCAAATAAGCAGAATGAAACTTGAAAGAGGGATGAGTGGGGATTAATTAATGTTGGAAATACATTAACACATTCCGTTTGTGCTTGTGTAAATGAGGTTTTAATTATGTTTTTAATTCGTTTGTCCTTAGGTTCTCTGCGTTTGAAACTGCTAAATTGGTTTGTGTGAACTTATAACAAAAGGGCATCCTACAAAGGATCCACGCCACTGCCACAACACGTATCCTTCGAGTCTGATTTTTTTTCAGCAATAAAGAATGCTGTATAATCACAAGCACTTTTTGCTCAACATTTCAGATTATTCCGAATGCATTTATTTGCATTCATTATTCTGGTTTTAATATTGTACTGTCGTTATTTAGCATAATGTATATTGATTTTAAACTGTAAACTGATAATTTTGAGAAATTCATTTTAAAAAAAATTACTAGAATAATGCAGCGATGCATTTACAAGATTCAATTTTGCACATTTCTTATTTTTTTCTTAATTTTATTGTATTTACAACCGGAAGTATGGAATAAGAAGATGATCATAAATACGTCTATTTTATCTGGGAATCTAGTGGACATTAAAATTTCTTCCACTCTTAACCATTTTAAATCTTCTAAACATTCTTAATTGTCCTTATTATATAACAAATCGAAACATTTTTGGGCCTTTCTTAACAGAGAGAGTTGGATCACTTAAGCTTTGACTGGTTCGTCACTGCAGCAGCACCGGTTCGAACCCCGGCATGGCGGGAAGGGGAGGTTTATTTATTTTTCTGCGACTCACAAAATGAAAACATTAACCCCCACTATGGGTGATAAATACTAAATTACAACCTTAATTTAGCTTCATGCAGTTATTTTTAATTTACCTACTTAATACAGTAAGGGAAAGTATTGTGATCGTAAAAATAATTCAAATTCCAGGAAATGCACGTTTTGATTTTTCAATGTTTTTTTTCAAGGTAAGTTAAGCCTAGCTCTTATCATGGGATATTGGGGCCGTGATAGGACGGGAAGAACCACTCTAAGTAAGATGCTTCGATCTCCACTTGAGATCGAACCGAAGGCGTACATCAGTGAATACTAGTTCTGGGCATATATTTTACATGTTAGATAAGAAAGACTACCTCTCACACGGAAAGTGGTAGGCCTAGATGTTTAGGATTCCGCTTCCTTATTATAGGTCCCCAAAAAAATAAAAAAGTAACTATTTAAAGCACAAAATTAGTTTTTCAATAATTTCTATATAAGTTGAGCGAGAACCATTCAAAGGGATGTCTAAAACATATTACCAATTTGAGGTTCTTGATTACGAATAATTCTGTACACACTCAAGAGCAAAGTCTGCAAATTTGATTTTGATTTAATATTTTGATACATACACCTCTCACCATTCAACACAAAGTAATTTTTTTAGTGATGGTTATGTGATGCGCGCACCGATCTAAATTTTTTCAATTAAATTCAAAACATTGCAAATCATATCTAAAAAAGTTTAGGTAAACAAGGAAGTATTAATAATTGAACTTAATAGTTTTTGATTGTGAATCAGATGGAATTCATAGATAGGCTATATATATGCTCTTGGTGAAAACCGATAAGAAAATTAAACATTAAAGATGAGCCCGAATACATGGTAATATAACATTCAAGACAAAAACAAGGAGATTGGAGTTGAGGTACGCAATAAGACTTCAGATACTTACGATTACCATGGAAACCGTTAAGAAAGAAAAGTAGCAAGGGGGAAGAAGAGGTAGAAGATGAGGGTGCAGCAAACTAGGAATTGATTGAGTTAACCGTGGATATTGCTTCTTCTTCTTGTACCTGATATAGCATCTTTGGGGTAATTAGGGGAGTTTTTGAAGTACCATTAGCAGCAAAAGCTGCTCGTGAATTGGAGAGGAAAGGAAAGAGTAATATCCAAGCCAAGGGGGAGCCCGGTCCAATAATCTTTTAAAGGAGAAGGCAACAATAATGAAGGATTGTTAACAGTCAATAAACAGATATTGGCCATTATATTACAGGGTTTTCCAAAGGCAAAAGGGTTTCACTTTCAGAATCTATATTAAGGGTAATTTTGTTCGGGGATAACATGTTCTGGTATTTTTTCTTTCACATGCCTATATATGAAACGTGTAATGGGCAACAGAATAAAGTGTTAGTGGTGCATGTGCATACAGTAGTAAGTAGGGAGAGAGAAAAAAAAAATATCGTTTTTTTTTTTTTTTTTTAAGGCATCCTCGTCGAAGGTGATGTTCGCCTAGTTATCTATAGGTGACCAACTTATTTTAACCATGGTTAGGGGTCAAGTTTTTCATTGTGTGGGACCGCCACTTAATGAAAAAAGTCAACGCCCCAAGGCTAGATTCTAACCGGCACCGCCCGCAGACCTCAGAACGATAGACAGCGTCTAACCCCTGAGTTACAGTGCGATCCATTTCACTATTTTACTTTAACAGTGGCACAAGTGTCTTTCGGATTGTTTCCTTAAGGCAATTTCTCTACTTAAAAGCCTCACATCTTTTTTTTCTATAATTTTCCACTAGAGAACAGATGTGCTGGCACATTAAATAGTACTCAATCCTTCTTGAACAACGGCATAAATTTAGTTACTTCATTATTTTCAAATTGTTGTCTTGAATAGAGTATATTCTACTTTTGGACAAGTTGGGGACAAACCTATATTTCTGATTTACGCTCCAAGAATTAGATATATCTTTTTTGATTATTGAATATAATTATTTCAATCTGCCACAAATTAAGGTCATTAATTATTAGTGTTAAAATACTCATTCATGCAATACACACAGATATAGTAGAAGAAAAATCAGAAATAAGAGAAAAAAATGTAAATTATAATAATAGTACTTATAATGATAAAGAAATGTATAAAAAAAGGAAATATTATCATAATTTGTATAAAGAAATTAGAATCTATATCAAAAATAAAACTCACCAAATAATAAAATATAATTTTAGACAAAGGAAATTAAATTTAATTAACAATAAAATAAATACACATTTGCAGCTATATATAATATTTATATTTTGGAGAGAAACTCCAAGCCAAGCCTAGCAACCTCCGTGTTGAAGGCAAAGCTGGGCTCCGAGAGATCCCAGCTCTTCTCTCCAGTGTTGGTGGTGTTTAGGGATTAAAAATAAAAGAAAACAACAGTCACTGTTTGAAATATCACTCTGGTAAAATTTCTTTTGCTTCAAATTTAATCAATTTTTAGTTTTTATTTCAAAACATGAGGAACTTCGTACCTTCTTACTGGAACAGTAAAATTCCTGACAATTTCGACTTTACATTGATATATTTTTTCACGAGGATGTGGTAAATTATATTTAATATCTCCATGGTATTACTTTGAAATATATCCACTAATTAAAACCATCTTCTGAAAAACTTGAGACAAACGAATGTAAGAATGCCCTATATGTTTTTTTATTTCTTTTTTTTTTTGTTGCTTATGAGTTCTGCTATTACTTCTTTAAATACTTTCCATCATTAACTAGACATCTTATAAACAGAAAGATAAAAAGTTTTGAAAAAAAGAAATTTTTAAAAGGGAATATTTTAATTTGAATTCTTCATAACCGGAGTTTCGAGGCTGTGACAAGAGAAATAGAAAGATAATTCATAAATTTTTAATTAATGTATTAACAAGGTTATAAAACGAAATGAGAAATCATACTCTGATATAATTAATTTCAGAAATAGTAAAATTATCAAGATATGTGTCAAGAAACAGATCGTGGATTTAATAAAGAGTGATGACCTATTCTCACATCAAAAATATAGTTTTCGTAAAGGAAGGTTACCTGCTGCCCTGACTAATAAAATTTCTAGCTCAATGAATTTAGAAATAAATTTGTTAACAGTCTATTTGGACCTAATAAATGCTTTTAATGCCATATCTCACGAAATATTAGTAGCATGTTGAAGTTTCAAGTATTTAAAGGTGTATTGTTACCGTCGCTAACAAGTTCTCTAGGCAATCACCTGCAATATACCGAAATAAACTGTCACATAAATGACGATCAGATAGTCGAATATGGTATCCCACACATGATACTGCGAGGGCCTATATTATTTTTTATATGCATGAACAAAATTAGTGGAAAACTAGTATAATGATTCCGTACAAATTTTAAAGGCAATTACAAGAAGGAAGTTCAAGAAAAAACAGGCAAAATTAATTCAAATTTTGGACGTATAAAGGATACCACACGAAAGTATATAAGTATCATCAAGGTGTACCAAGCTATTTCTATTCATCGTTATACATGAAACCATTTATATAGTTAAGTACTGAACAGACTTGCTGAAGAATATGAGAGCGATTATAGTTCAACCTATCTAGTTTGAGTTGAACTTATTAGTGGGTAGTGGTTGTCTGTTAAAAGAGAATTAAATTTTATTTTAAAATCTAATCTACTTGCTGGCCTATCAACGAGCGACGTAGAACATCGTACCTCGGTCACTAATCGCTTACAACAACCCATCAACTCCAGAAAACAGACTTCTATTAAATACGCAGAAGTAACTCGTCGAACTCAGACACCTCAAGCTTCTCATCCTCTCCCTCTGACATCCCACCCTCAGCCTCAGTCCTCTGTTTCTGGAACCAATTCAACAATCCCAAAAAATAGCTCAATCCCTACCTAGACCAACCTACACTCATGTCCATGATCAAACCTTCTATTCCCAAAACAGCCAAAATGCACCTGAAATAACATCTATTCTTTCCTCCTTCCTTTGTGATCTTCAAGACACAATCTTATCTTACTCTTATCTCACTCCTAACCAGACTCCTTAATGAAATCCCGTTCAATTTAACTAGATGAACAAAAACACCTTAAATATACTTTTATGGAA
>NW_027106576.1:239884-257087 GCF_000696795.3 Halyomorpha halys
AATAATAAAAAAAAAAATAAATCTAATCTGTTCTTCAGAACAGGCTTTTGATTGAGTCTGGTCCACGGAACTTCTGTATATAATTCCTAAATACCTAACCCCTACATATTTTTTCATCATCCGTTGCTATCTCACGATCAGAATCTCAGAGTAGGAAGATGCTCGTCAGTTCAGTAACATAATTACTTGACATAATAAAAATAACATAAACATAACAATAAAAATAACAATAACATACTTGACTAATTACATAAACTTCCAACTGATTACAATAGATTTATTTAGATGACCACAATAAGGCCTATTTGAACTTATCGAGTTGAGCTATAGGTTCCAATAAACCTTTCAATTTCTCTCGTGCCTAATCCTTAAAAAACAAAATCACTTGTATAATCCTTAAATTTGCTTATTTTGTTCCAAATAAAGTTATGCATCATGAACTCAATGTTCCATTTGTTGCGAGATATGGCCAGGACCAGATACCAATCCTTCTATGGGTGGTTAAGGAACGTTTGTTTCTAACATTGCTTTTCCTTCATTACCTAATAAGAAATCCTCCTAGGTTTCTGAAAAGAAGATGGGCTCGAGATCTTTTACACTTTAAATGTAATTAATGGGTAAATTCTCCACAAAATTGTATCATACCATTATAATATAACTCTTAACATATTACTTGTTGTATATGTTTTTAGTATAGTTATAAATATCAAGAAATATTTTTAAAAACAAGTGAAATAAAAAAAAAATTATAATAAATTATAAATTTTAAAGAAAACAAAAGGAAATAGAAATAAAAAATTTTGGTTTATTTAATTTTATGATTTTTTAAATTTTATTTATAAATACTGCAGTCTAGGACTTAAAATAAAAAAAAAAGAAAAAAAAAAGGTTTTTAAGGTAAGCAAAGAAGAGCTTGAGTGATCTCCGGCTTTCATTCATCCATTCAGTTCAGGTCAAGAATAAAAGTATATTGAAAAAAAGGAAGATTGGTCTAAGTATCGGTTTCTTCTATTTTTAATAAAAAATTTAAAACCCACTAAAAAATATAAATCAAATGAGATTAAATAAATAAAGAAAAAGCTCTAAGATTTTTTTTTTCGTTGGAGGGTACAGGTTACCTTAATTGGCAGAGTCTGATCTTCCAAGAATCTCATCGACCTCTTAATTTAAAACTTTTAAATTATAGCACTCTGTAGATTCTAATTTAATTAAATTTTAGATAAGAATTTGATTATAATTATTATAAATTAAATTAATGATGTTTTATAATAATGATGAGATAAGCAGTTTTAGATTTATATACAAATTAATAAAATTGCCTTTAAACAAACGTTTATAAATAGACAGAACAAATAAACATATAAAAACACTGAACCCATATAAACATTTGTTTTTTATTAATATTAGAAAATAAGTGTTTCAAGACCTCTTTAGGGAATAGATAAGGATGAAATCCGTGAGTTATGAACGACGACTGGAAATTCTTTAGATTTAGCAGATTCAAGGTAAGGATATATGTGAGGGGATATGGAGACCTGGAACAGACTCATATGCTAGGGGCTTTGATTGTTAAAAAGTTTAAAAGGATACCGTTATTTTAATTCCATTTTATTTAATAATGAAAAATATACAGATCTTTTTAAATGCATTTGGATTTTTTATTATTGATTTTTTTTTCTCTGATCCTCATCTTCAAAGTATTATATTTACGAGATTTATGTCCTTACTGTCAATGTTTTTAATTAAAATCGTACTTAATTAAATTAATTAAAAAATAACTTATTATTACCAAAATTATACTAATTTAATGTGTGCTACTATTATATTCGTCTTATGTGCTACTTATTTATAGTAAATAAAAAAATTAAGAAAATGAGCAGTCTTGATTAGAAGAGAATTCGCTATCTCTTATTATTTTTCAAAAATAATATATTATACATAATATATAATGCTTCTAACATGAACAAAATATGCACTCTTCTTTAAAGACTGCTCATTTCGTAGAACACTTATTTACTATAAATTAATTAGTTTAACTAGATTTAATATAAAATCATTTTTTTTAATTTGTCGTTATAAATTTAAATTTAATTGAGTATATAATTTTTTTTTATTACTAAAAGTCAGAAAACCAATTTTAACAACTCAAGAAAATTTTGTTGATTGAATTTGATGTATATGAAACTTGTTTGATGAAAAATATTACTATTACCATGTTATAAGCTTAATTAAATTGAACATTTTTTTTCCTAGTACAATACTATGCATTGTTATTTATATTTGATATAAACCTTTTTTTTTATTCTGTTTTAAGAATAGCTTATTCGTCCAACGCTGCTCTTTAGTGCACCTGTACTGCGGCACCTCTTCTAAACAACACTACAAAAACTCCAGACTCTACAACTCCAAAAACTACAAAAACAGCTACCAGAACGCCATCCTTCGGGGGATCGTCCGAGGCACCGCACTGCAGAGAGCCATGAACAGTGCCATTCACCAAGAACTCCAGCTTCCCTCTGTTCCGGAGTTCTGTGCAAGCCCACTCTTCCGGGAGATTGTCCCTCCACCATGGCCTGGGAGGTGGCGAGGCACTGTTACCTTTGTCGACGTGCTCCCCGAGGGAAGGGGTTTAGTCACTGTCTAAACCCAATCATTCATCACTAAAAGAAAGATCCCTTCGCACTCAGTCGGGGACTGGCCACCACAGTGCTCCCATGCACACAACAGATCCCAGAACCTACATTAAAATGCCCTTTAGGCAAATAAAGGACACTTTTTTACTTTGTATTGCGTATATATTATATATCTATAAGATGTTTAAAATAATAAAATTGATAGAAAGGGAGGAATAAATAAAAAAAAAATCTCACTTAATTAACTTAAAGTAAAAGTTAACAAAATTACAAAATAATTCATATACAAAACAATTTTTTATTCGTTCAAGATCTACGAGTACATATGCTGCAACAGCTTATAGTAAGGTACAAAAAATCTTTTATCTCCTTGGCATCAGACTTGGTATTACAACATACACGTCTCATCCCATTACGTATAATTAATTAATCAAAAGACTGTTTTTCTTAAATTATGGTACGTCTTACACGATGCTAATTCTATAGAAGAATAATTTATATTACATTTATTATATTATTTATTAATTAGAGTAAGGTTCTACTAGGATGGAGCTTGTTATCCAAATAATCTTATTAAATTGAAATTTCAAAATTCAGATTAATCTTTAACTATCTGTTTACTCTTTTAATATGTAAAAATTATGATTTCATGGCTTAATTAATTGTTCGTATGAAAATAGGAAGTATGAACTGTTATGAAGAATAAGAAGTTGAACAACTAATTTGAATTCTAATTATTTATTATTCTATCATTACAATTCACTACGTTGCTATGTCTTGAAGGCTTGCTCTAAAGTACTTCAGGAAGAAGGAGGTCACAGACTCAGCTCTGCGGTCAGGTTAGAGTGTTTCAGACTAATTAAACTTGTCTTGCTGCTTGAAATTCTAACTTCAGCAATTGTAGATGACCCCTCAGCCCTGGGGATAATATCAAATTGCATTAAGGAATCTATAGGTACCATATTATATTCAGGAATTTGCTTCAATGATTTAAAAGTAAAAGAGATAGAGAGTAAAAATATAATGGTTAACTAGATTTTTCAACTTACCAGAGATCTGGGTTGTATTCCCAGCAATTTGGCTATTTCCTAAGCATTTTTGAATAACCTACCTACATGCTATAAATATAATGTAAAAATTATAGAAACTATGAGCATAAAACTCCCTCATCTAATTAAATAAAAAAATGATAAAGGAGATATTGGCCAACATTACGTAGCCATTTTTAATGAAATAGATTTTTAAAATAATAAATAATTTGTAAAGATATAACTTAAAATAAAAAAAAAAACAGTAAATAAAGATAACGGTGCCCCTACACATTTGCAAAACCGTGGGCAATTCGCATTTGCGCAAGCATTTGGCAAGAAATTGCGGTCGACCTGTCAGGTGTAGGTTTTTGGACACAAATCAAAGAACGCTTGTGCTGCATCCACTGTGCTGAACGTTTGCTTTCAGTGTGCATTGTTTTAAAACAACCAGTAGATGAATATTTTTGTTCTCCTTATTTTAATAAATCGAAAATTTCACCAACCTATGGATTCAATAATTAACACTAGTTTAAGATTGCGTATATTAAAATTATATCGATTTGGTGTAAATTCATTGTTTCAAATCATCTTAATTAAATTTAGCTGTTTTTTAAAAAAAATTAAAATAGCAAAAATATGTATCTATGAAGGGATAACATGTATTGGTTTTTAAACTAAAAAAATTTTGGATTTTTTTTTTGTGCCATGGGTCCGGCGGGGAACGATTGCCTTTTTTGTGTTATGATCTCCTCTTGTGAGATTGTGACATGTCGTACATCGACCAACCTACTCCCTATAATTGTCTGTTTGAAAAGTCAGATATGTAAGGCTACCATGGAGGGCGGGAGCGGATGGTTTCACGTCGTTTCTCAATTTCAGGTGGTTTTTAAATATTCCTCGATTTAACTATCTTAAAGTCTCCTCTCCCCGTTTTAAGCTAATATTTCAAAAGTGATATAGGACCGTCGCTTCCTGGGGATCTTAGGGGGGGGGAGGCCGGCCGGGATGGATTGCCTTTTTTGTGTTATGAACTGTGAGATTGTGACATGTCGCACATTTCGTAAGTCGTACATACGGAAAAACACTACCTGGACCCTGCACATCACCTTAAAATGCCAAATAGTATGCCATAATAGAAAACTGTTAATTGTACATAATTTTTGTTAGAGATAGAATGAACTGAATTATAGGCAAATATCCTAAAACTTTGTTACAAAGTTAAATAAAAATTAATATAAGTATAAAAAGGCTAATTATTGCAAAAAAAAGTATAAATAAAAAAAGGTCCTTTGGAACTCAAGTAAAAATAATAATTTATTATTAAATATTAAATAATGCATTACTACAAGTTTTGTAGTTTTTATTAGTTATTCATATCTCAAATTCCCTAGTTTTTCGTGTTTACGGGTATTGTGGGTATGTAAACACCCTCTTTATCTCATTTAACGATGTTCTTGATCTTATCCCAGATAAAGTATGGTAGCAAAAAATCTAACGGTTTACAACTATGTAAACTGATCCTTCAATAAGTGATTCCACCTATAACCAGCGTAATGTTTATCTAATTTTATTTATAGGGTTGATATACAAGTATTCATTCGAAATATTCAGTATCTTTGCTAAACGCGTTCGGTAAACACTTAAAATTTTATTGAGTTTTGAGGATTGGATTATTTTTAATCGGTTGTAACAGTAAAAAGTATGGGCACTCACAATTGAAATGATTTATAGTGGTATACATGTTACTGGCCATCTCACTTCGTACATTTTATATCTTCTAATAGTAAATTCTAATAATCCTCTGATGAATATTTATCATAAAAGTTACCGTTTTGTGGTTATGGAGTATACCGCAGATCAGCAAACAAAGGACTATTCCGGACAAAAATAACATCCGTTTCCTGGTCAAATAAAGAATTCATAAATCGTTTCATGAATAGATAGTATCATGCATAACAAATAAAACATATCAAAGTTTGACTTGACCGACTGAGGTTTGCGTTAAACAACTGGTACGTTTTTTACTGTGGTTTTTCTCCACATTAGATTTATAAACTGAGGATAAAAATTTTAACGATAATTCACTGCTTTATATCTTTATTTCCAATGATATTAGTGGTGAACGAGTTACATTCTCAACTTTTGTAGTTACTAAGTATTCAGTAACTCGGCTAGTTACTTTAATTTTTTCATTATTGAAAATAATGCAGAATGCACGCAGGAAACAAAACATAATTAACAAGAATCTTTTAATTCTTGATAATTATGTTTTGTTATTTGAATGAGGGTTTTGTTATTACACGAATTACGTTACAGTCCCAAGTAAATCACAATTCCAAAAGTAATTAGAGCAAATGTCGCATCCTTTGTTTCCTGTCAAAAGCTTCTCTCATAAAAAAAAAAAAAAAAAAAAATGAAATCTCTCTTAAAATATATATGAACAGAAGATAAAGAAAGTGAACATAATCTTTTTCTTTTACGTAACCTCTTTTATTATTAAATTCATTCGATACATGCATACATCATGGAAATGATAAATTTATACTAAACACAAAATTTTTTTTTTTTTTCGTACCCGCCTGACGAAATTAGTACTTGAATACATACATCTTAATACTTCGATTTCCTTGTGGCATTTTAAGGTGAAACATAAAATCTTTTTATTTTCAAACCTCTTTATTTGTATATATGGTTACAAATAAAAAACATAAAATCGAACTATAGGCTCTCTAATCTAAACTTGAAAGCATTTAGTTATAAAGAGTAGAGAAGAATTGGGAGAAATAGTTATGCCAAGTTACATAGTAAAAATAAAACTTGCTAAAACTAGAAATCAGTGAAGAGGTCATGAGGATTTGGTGTCACCTACGAGCGAATGATACGTAACACTCTCAAGAACTTAGCACCAGAAATGATTAGAGCGAATATACATAGCTTTATCCAACGGTCCTTTTGCTATATTTAAAAATCTCCTTTCATTTCTTAATAAAAATATTTATTTATAACAAGTAGAGCAATATTTGAAAAAATGTTTATCTCTAGCTGCATCATAACTCGTTAAAAATAAGAATAGACGCATATTGCCTTTCTCACCCTAACTCCAACCCCATTTAAAAATCTTCTCCCATCATACCTTGAGGACCTATATTTCTATTTATTGATACATTTTTAGAAAATATTTAATTATATTGAGCTACATTTTAATTTCTACAAATATTAGTAATTGGCCTATTTTTAATTCGTTTTTCATACGATATCCAGAAAACCACAGATAATCATTTTACATTTTCCATCTTCCCATTTTCCATATTATCGAAAAATGTTGTGAATAGGACTTTTGAAACTAAGCACTACATGTGTTAAGTGGAAGTAAAAATTAGTAAAAAAAAATTAAGAATGATGTTTTTTGCGGCTTTAGCGCACTTGCTCAGCCTCCACTGGCTCATTACCAGTGATGCGGCCAGAGGGATGCGCTGGGATCTTATGAGCTCTGCCCTTCCCCTCACACGTGGGGAATAGAGTGGGCTCAGAGATTCTCTGATCGATTGTGTAAATATTGTATATAGGAGTGTAAATGTGACTAGAGATTCTTTTATTTTCATCATTATTTTATTTTATTTATTTATTTTTTCATGCACACTATGAACAAATATACACAAACATATTTTAAGAGAGATTTTATTTATTTTTATGTACTTTTTTCACTTTATTTTATTTCAGTAAGAATGTGATCATTCATCACTATTACCTAGTGCCCACAATGATGTGGCAGATTGGAATATCTATCAATAAATAAAGTTTTAATTTTAAAAAAATAAAGTATGATGTTTATGCACATATACATTTTTTTTAATCATATTGCACACTAAATGAAATTTAAATCATCCTATTGCTTTACTTTCAATCAATTACCTTTAATTGTAAAAAGTTTAATGTAAAAAATATCATTTCGTAGGTATGAATACTCAACTACACTGTAATAAAAAGTTAACAGCACAGCTGTTTATAATAAAAGACTATCTGCTGTGTCATATGATTAAAACAGTCAGTTGATCTCGTAACAACTACCAGTGGTTGTTGTATTATGTATTATGCACAGTGCCTACTCACGAGGTACTGTAAGACCTTCATCATCAGTCTACGAGGGACTGATATCCACAATTGTGATACTTGGCCGTCATTACTCAATGGCCATCATCAGCAGAACCTTCATGCTCAGCTTACGAGGGGACTGCGATATACAACTTTGGTATCTTGCCATTATAACAACAGGTTTAATAAACACGGCCTTCAACCTTAACTTAACGTCAGACAGACATTTTTAATTTCATCCTGCAGCCGTCATGAATTTATTATTCACCATATTTTTTTTCTTAACGAATACCTTTCTCTGTTTATCTACATCATGAATTCATCAACAATGAATTGGTTATATTTTCTTATGGCTTCTTTTGTTATAAAATTCTATATGTTTCATTTCACTAACACTATATATTGGGTTGTAAATCTCCTTATTTCTCCTTATTATTACTCCTCTCTGTGTTTATAAAATCATATTTACTTGGTCAATAATGTTCAAATATTTTAAAAAAGGATTAGTTAAGGTGCTTTTATGCATCAGTTTCAACCAAGATTCCTTATCTTTAAGTGATATTTTGTTTGCTCAAAATGAAATAGAAAAAAAAATATTTTT
This sequence comes from Halyomorpha halys, assembly GCF_000696795.3. Lineage (NCBI taxonomy): Eukaryota > Metazoa > Arthropoda > Insecta > Hemiptera > Pentatomidae > Halyomorpha > Halyomorpha halys. The sequence continues at coordinate 248,242 of NW_027106576.1, forward strand.
CGTAATTTAATGACTTTTTATGACGGTTAACAAAATTTGCAGTATGTATGGCGATGATGCCTTAGGAGGATGTACCATCCGTAAGTGGTACACTGGGATGTGATCCCCCACCCACCCTATTTACTAGACCTTGCCTCAACAGATTTTCACTTTTTTCGGGCCCTTCAAAACTCTCTTAACCAGAAACAGTTTAATTTGCTTGAGGACTGGGAGGATGGAATTAAAAAAATACCTGAAAAATGGCAACATGTTATAAATAAAAAATGGGTCATATACTATTGATTATAAATATTTACAAGAATCTACAGTTTTTATTTAAATCACCAGTAAAAACCGCTACGAACCTATTTTACAACCCAATATATTTATCATCAAATCAAGCAGGACTTGGAATTTTAAAGCGTCAGGAAATTCCTTTAGACATTGGATTTCACACAATTATTTTAAATACTTTTTATTTATTGATAGATATTAGAATCTGCCACACAGTTGTGAGCAATAGATAATAGTGATGAATGATCATATTCATATTAATATAAAATAAGATAAGAATAAAAAAAATAAATGAATGAAAAAAAAAATCTCTCTTAAAATATATACAAACAGAAGGATAAACAAAATGAACATAATCAAACTATGTGTATGAAAAAAATAAATAAATAAAATAGCATCATGATAAAAATAATATAATCTCTAGTCACATTTACTCTCTTATATACAATATTCCACACAATTAAGCTTGAAATTTTTTTTCCTGTTCTGTTTAAAGTAAAGGCACTAAATATATATGTGTATATATATTAGAATGGAAAAAGCATTATTTGCCACGTCCTTTTAAGTATTTTTATTTATGTGTCTTTTAGTGGTTCACCTACTATATATTTTATTAGGAAAAAGATATATAAATAAATTAGCCAACTTATATTGCTGAAAAGTAAGAATTATATGTAAAAAGTACTTGAGGATGTAGTGTGCTATGAGTGTAATAACCCGGGCACCCCTTGACAGACGGTTTCACCATTCTCTCAACCCCCGCCACCCTCGATCGGACGTGGGGCAGAAAAGCGCTGAGCTTGGCGCTCGCAAACCTCAGCCCTGACTGACAGGGCCCTTTAATAACACCCCGTAGGCCTCACACTTCTGTAATTGCCGGTGCAAGGAACAGTTTTAACAATTAGCTACTTCCTCATGGAAACAATTAGCGGTTCTGCCAGTTATGTGGCACGCGAGTTTGGAGCTCACCTGTGCCATGGTATTTAAGTCCAAGGTTTGATCCATTATTTGTTGGAAGGAATACATAGGAAAAATTCTATCAATTATTTTCCAGAGCGAGCAATATTGGAAAAAAGACCGAATGTTGGAAACATCTTAAAATATACACATTGAAATTGTAGAACACAACACGATATATTTTTAAAATACAGTATTGTCAAACCGTAGTGTTGAAGTACAAAGTTTTGTTTATTTTTAATTGATTTTTTTTTATAATTACTTTCCAACTAGTGTTTATTTTTCTTAACTATTTCTATTTTATTGCGGTTATTATTGGGTTATTGGACTTAAAAATTAGAATTTACAAAACTATTCCTTCCCAGTGTTCTTTATGGATGTGAGACGTGGCCTCTTACCCTAAGGGATGGACTGCTCCTTAAGGTTTTTGAAAATAAGTATTACACAAAATATTTGAACCGAAAAAGAATGAATTAACGAGAGAAATTAGAAGAACATTTTGATATTGTTATAGTGTATATAAACATCGTTCTGGTGTGGCATCTATATATATTGACAATACCAACAGCAGCAGGATTAAGGCCTCCATACAAGCTGGTAAGCACCACCAAGTCAGGCTACTGTTAGTTTTATGAGGTACCGGTCGGTACCTTCACCAACCATGCAGGTACTCAAACAAACCATCGGCCCTCCGCCATCTTGTTGATGTCAGCTATGGTCTATGAAGGGAATTACTTCAGTACTGTTTCAATACGCGCATATCAACAAGTAAGCAAGATATTGATGCATCGAGGTAGCATTTACGTTTGCACACCATTAACCTACCTATTGTGAGTGAGAATGAGTTTTGTTATTTTAGATAAACAGGCTCTGAGTTTCTCTTTATTTAAATATAAATCAATGTTAACCTCTCGGTCAGATCATTTTTTTTTAATTTTGTAAATACAGAAAATTAACAATTTATTTAATTTAGTTGTGCTTCATTTCTATTTTATAAACTTATAAATTAAGATAGAGTTATCGTTAAATATTTTATTCTTTGTTTATAAATTTGGTTTTTCTAACTAGGGATAATATCCTTTAGGTTTTGTATATTTGCATACCTTTTTTAATACTAAGAATGTATGGGCCATTTTTATTATATTTTAAAATTATTAAATTTGTACATCATTTGAAAGTATATTTTCTTTCTCAATTCATCTTTTTGCATTAATTCCGTTTTTTGTGAGTATTTTATTTTTAGGTACTCCGTATATTTTAAACCCGAACCAGGGATTATTTATTTTTTTATTCTGGGGAAGAGATTTATGAAAAGCCCCTCATTCCAACATATGGTATAATGAATAACCACAAATTTAATTTCGATAATGCAAAATTTTCATATAAAACAAAATGAAATGCAAAAAAAATATATATATAAATTATTATTAATGTACACTATAATTATAATAACATCAACTAAAATGGTGAAGGTGATAACTTCAATAATGATTGAATCTATGGACTAGTCACAATTTATTTAAAATTGTCTTTCTTTTTTTGGCTAATTTCCCTTGTCTTATAATAAACTAAATAATTTGAATAGAAAAACTATCCTTTAAGAATGTTTTTATTTTTTTTGACTAACCATCCCAATAATACTAACAATAAAACCATTTTATTATATTACATGTACATTTGAAACTGCAGTATAATTATAATTTTAATTTTAAATTCAGTGCTCAAAGGCATTTGTTCTCAGCCCTGGCAAATCCTATTTTGCATATAAACAAAAGTTATTCCAAATCAATATTGAACCGAATAATGCTTTGAAAATTTATATTCATTTCTCCACCCTCATGCAAAATCCATCTTATCTGCATAACCTAAGGAGGATGAGAGTGCATCAGATTTTCCAAGGAACCTTTTCACTGAGGCCCTCATATTTTTATTACCTCCTCCCTCTCACCTCGTTACACCATCTTGTCCGGATAATTCCGAGTTGTTGTGCTGTCGGTGAAAACCCTTAAAAATAATATGCAATAAGGAGCAGGGTTGCCAACCGTCGCTAATGTCAACCATGAATATTTAAAGAGGGGGTTGGGAGGGTTTGCTATTTAGGCCTCAATGGATTTCCATAACCTTATTTCTCCAGAGGGTTACCTCTCACAGGTTAGCTCCAGTAAACTATTTACCATTACATTATATCGCTAGTTTTATTATCCTTGCTTCTTATGGCTTGTTACAGCCGGTTGAGAAATCACTAACGTAGAGAAATTTATGCATTTCTCAACAACGGCTCGTACTCGATACTAAATATTTGATACGTGTATTCGTCGACATGTATATCATAGATGATTTAAAAAAAAATGTTTGAAAACTATTTTAGTTTTTACCTGTTTCCCAAACCCTCCAAGCCACTTGAATAACCATCTTCGTACCGTCCTATTTCACTCCTGCCCATTATGGGCAAAATCCTAGAAAAATTCTTATTAAAACGCTCTCAACGAGTGGTTGATGTCATATCTTCCACATTGGAGCGCGGAATGTACTGCACGGGAATCTTCTTCGATGTTGAACCAGCTTTTGATCGAGTCTGGCATCCAGGTCTACTCAATAAACTTCGTCAATTCCTACCCCCTACATATTTCCTTATAATCCGCTCCTACAACTCTGATAGAAACTTTAAAGTAAACCATAACCTAGCCTACTCATCTCTCTTTTCTCAGTCCGCCAGTGTTCTTCAGGGTAGTATCTTAGCTCCCATTCTTTATACGGTTTATACAGCTGACATCCCAACCCACCCTAACACAGTCCTAACAACATACGCTGATGACACATGTATAATGTCTGTAAACAACGACCCAACTAATGCATCACAAACACTACAGACACACATAACATCTATTGAAGAATGGTGTCAAAACTGGAGAATCAAAATAAATCCTCACAAATCCCATCAGATCACCTTTACTCTCCATCGTAAACCTCTACCCTCCTGTCCTACAGTGTCCTTTCTAATTACTCCACTAACGCCTGTTGGACAGATTCGGTACTTAGGACTCCATCTTGACAAGAGACTTACTTGGAATCCACACACAAGACTGAAACGACAAGAAACTGATCGTAGATTCCAATTGCTACAACACTTACTTGACAAACGCTCTAAACTTCCCATTCACTACAAAAAATTAGTATACACTATGATAATCAGACCAATTAAGACATATGGAATTGAGCTCTGGGACTCTACCAAACCATCAAATTCCTTCCGCATCCAATCCTTGCAATCCAAAGTCTTACGTAAAATCCTTGATGCTCCTTATTAAGTTACAAATAAACTCATCCACAAAGACCTTAACATCCCATTCGTTGCATATTTGGCCCAAAACAGATATGGGTCTTTTCATTCCAAACCCATTAATTCATAATCTTTCATCCTTAACAATTCCTTATAATCCTCTGAGGCGTTTGAAAAGAAGATGGCCACGGGACCATTTAATTTAAATTAATGCTTGAAGTACTTCCAATGGGTGGTTCCTTTCCAAGATTTTCAAGTGTATATGAAACATACAACATATTTACTTATTGTATTTATTATTTGTACAGTTGTAAATCACATTAAATAAATAAATAAAAAAAAAGTTTTTACCTCCTGGAAAGGCATGATTTTTATAATTTATTTTTTCATAAAAAATATTTTATCTATACCATTGAAAATTTCTCTTTATGTAGCCGGCAACATTGATGAGCTATTGTAAAAATGATTTTTATAGAATGCAGTAGTTCTTAATTTGCATAACGTTCATTGTTACTCATTCAGAAAAAAAAAGTCCAAACAACGACCAGTATCAATTTTTCTAGGAAAGTAGATTATTTATATTTTATATTACTTTTACAACTTCTGAATAAGTAATTTAAGCAGTGGGATAATTTATAAGTAAGAACAGGAGCTAAGTAGTAAGAAATTACGTAATCTCTAAGATGGTTAGTCTTATTTTTTTTTTTTATAATGTTTTATATATTATATGTAATCAGACTATTTATAATAAGAATGCTGTGTCTCATAGCGAACCATTTCATTTGGGCATTTCGCTTGTAAAATAAATTGTTTCTTTGTCTGCAACATGAACTTTAGAATTAGTTGAGAGATGACTTCAGAAAAAAGATGCGTTCGGTCGTAAAACATAAATGACCAAATTAAAACTTTAACAATTTTATAATGTAATTTCTAAGAACATAAAAATAACCACATCCATCATCAGAAATCTGAAGCGCTTAGCTCTAATTATAGATATTATCTGAGATTCCATTTAGTATGAAACTGGGGTTATGGGTTTATCGGATATTTCCTTTCTTTACAACTGTTTGGTATGTTACATGTAAAATTATCAATAAAAGGAACGGAACTAACGCCACAAGATTAATTATGTTACCAAACAAAAATTTTATTACATTGTATTGATATAATTTTTTTTTTTTTTTAATTTTGACGATTGAAATCAGTGTTTTTTCTGCTTGCTCTTACAAACTGAAACACCCGGAAATCTTTTTTGGGGAAGGGGAGGAACAGTGTATAAATAAATGTTTGCCCTACCTTCTCCAAGTAAAGAATTATAGGCAGTCAACCTAATTCTGTCGCTGAACATTTTTCTCAGACTGCTGCACAATAGCGGAGATGGGAAATCTGTAGCAATAATTCTGGCTAGGTTGACAGCGGGTGAAGGATCACCCCAAGATACGGGCAATCCTCCACGCTCCCGAATTGAAAGAGTCTGTCTTCGGAAAATAAAGCAAACCGAATCATCTTCGTCCTCTTTTATTTCCTTCCTCCGCCACCTTTCTTCGCCGTAACCCGGCCCTTCCGGGTGACGAACGAGTCCTATCAGAGAGTCCTTTCATGAAGCGTGATGGACTCCTCGTCCTCCAATCTAGTACTGGATAAATTGTTCCTGAAGGATATTCGGAAGGACGGCTATCAAATGAATTATTGTCTATTTCCTTCTAAGTTTTGTGTACTGGTTTGAATAACGTTCGAACCGGATATCGGTGGTCCTTATTCATAGAAAAAAAAATTTCTCTTCTCTTGCAATTATCTATTATTTAATCATAAATAATTGATATTTATTATATCTTGCCTTTTAATTGAAATATTATTATGAATTTTATGATATCATCATTGCTCTACATAAACTACAAAACTCAGGAGAAAATTATTACTGATATCATAAATTAAATAAAAACTTTTTTTTTTTAAATTTATCATTTAATACCTGTCATACTTCAATTCAATCGCCAATTCCATATATTTCCTTAGTTTTTCTTCCCTTAGTTATTACCGTTTGGGATTTCGACATTAATCAATTCCGCTTTCTTTTTTCTTAGATCAATAAGCAGGATATCTGGTTTATTATGGCGTACTGTATGGTCCGTAATTATTGATTCATCATAATAGAGCTTGGAGGATCTTTTTGGAGGAGTCTATTTGGGTGGCACTTGTAGTATGGGCTCTTATCGTAAATTAACTTTTACTTCACTGCCAGGGGCTGATGCACATTGTTGTGCCTCTGTAAATATTCAGTACCAGCCAACACTCCACATCCACCTGTGATATCGAGCCATCGAGTATAGTTGACACTTATCAGGTGCTGTAGCGTCTTTTAGCACATCCCTCCTATGTGATCTGGTGACAACCTGATCTTGAATGACAAGCACAAATCCCTCTGTCTCGGAGAAGAGCCTTCCAGCTTTTAGACATTCAACTGATATTTCTTTGTCTATGGAGGCTTCGTTCAGTTGATTATAGAATCTCCCATGCAGAGACTTGCTTTTCCATCCTGCCAGTCGTTCTTTTTCTAAAATAATGTTCAGTTAATCTGCTTTGTTGAGATTCAGTGCAGTTAAACCAGAGTCCATCCTTGAGATGGTGAGATAAATCCTTGTCGTTTTTGCGAGAAAGTATTGGCGTAGGTTCTCTCCCTGTTTGCGGCAAGCTTCTTCAATATTTAGCTAACCACGTCCTCCTTTTTTTCTAGGTAAATACAGACGACCTTTAGAGGATATTGGGTGGTGGGTGCCTTGTTGTGTGAGAGTTGTTCGTACAAGATGATCCATCTCCTGTAGGCAGGTGTTTGACCACTGCACTATGCCGAAGCTATAACTATGAGCAGGTATTGCCCATGTATTGATGGCCTTAATTGTTTGTTTCCCAGTCAGTTTGGTTTTGAGCACTTTTCGCAACCTAATTTTTAGCATTGTCAGAAGTTTATTATTATTATACGAGCGACAGACCATGGAGGTCTAAGTCCTCGCTCGATGTATTTCCTAACACATCCCACGTTTCTTGACTTTTTTTTCGTAGAGTGGGTTTGTTACTTGTACGCCTATTTTTTGTAAGTGCTACCTATTAGCTAACGGATCTCACAAGTGCCCGGGGGGAGGCTACGAGTAAGTTTTGTATAATTTTATGCTTGTAAAAATCCCAGATAGAGCCGCGCTCAACCTCAGGGTTGGTAAAAAGGCGCGCTGCCACGCTGCTACCGCTGCCCCTTTGATCATTAGAGCTGTAAAATGCAAATAACCATTATATATTGATTATTGATTACAAGATGCACATACCAGCTAGCAACAGAACATAAATATTGCTCTAAAACGAGCTATTAGAAAATTGTTTACACAACCAAATGCGTTTTTCTATTATTTGAGGCTTGAAAGCAATTCCGTCTCACTAGTTCAGTATCATCCGACATATTTATGCATCACTTCTAATCTATGGAGGATTCTTACTGTTTGGATTTTGATGTAATTTTTGTAATATAATATGTATCTTGTTTATTAAACAACTTATTTGGACATTTAAGCGAGTACCATAATTAGCCGGAACCTGCGAAGTTTTAGCTCAAGTAAAGATTAACAGAGATGATCTGAAGTGAAATCCAGTTAAGGTGAGGATCATAAAAACCCACGGTTACTATGGCACTGGCTGTCGTGGCAGAGCTATTATCAGGATTTACTTGATAAATGGTAGCATTGTCGGCTATCTGCACATCTAGCTAGCTCAAGTAAACACTTTGATAGAGTACTTTTTTTTTTCTATGATCGCCTTTCTGATGAATTCTGACATCGAGAGTGGTTCTTGGTGGTGGGTCATGGTTTTTATTTCGTGGAACTATCACAAAGGAAATGTCTTCCCTTAGGCCAGATTAGAATCGGTTGCACATTCACGATGCAGTCAACGTTTACATATGATTTATATTACAAATCACCACTATTATCTATAATTTGCAATAAAACAAATAATTTAGGATGTTTTCCTAATCTTATTGATTAAGAATTATAAATATATGAATATGTACGAATTTTAGATATGAGAGGAGTAAGATATTTATTGTTGATTAGCTTTGACAGTAGCAAACCTTAAACAAAAAAAAAAAGAAAAATTGTATATATATATATATATATATATTAGCGAAGTTTTAGCCATAAACTAGGGATACTTACTCTGCTGATCAGTAAAACCATGGTCGACATCCTACCGCAGCAGCCGCAGGGAGGAGGTTGCTCTGCCCCGCTTGAGAATAGGTCATACTCACCTCACGCACTCTCACCTGGTCAGAAAACTGCCACCTCCAACGTGC